>NC_060183.1:70321020-70621020 GCF_021184085.1 Oncorhynchus gorbuscha | reverse complement strand
GTGAGATCTTGCGTGGAGCCCCAGATCGAGGGAGATTATCAGTGGTCTTGTATGTCTTCCATTTCCTAATAATTGCTCCCACAGTTGATTTCTTCAAACCAAGCTGCTTACCTATTGCAGATTCAGTCTTCCCAGCCTGGTGCAAGTCTACAATTTTGTTTCTGGTGTCCTTTGAAAGCTCTTTGGTCTTGGCCATAGTGGAGTTTGGAGTGTGACTGTTTGAGGTTGTGGACAGGTGTCTTTTATACTGATTAGAAGTTCAAACAGGTGCCATTAATACAGGTAACGAGGGAGGACAGAGGAGCCTCTTACAGAAGAAGTTACAGGTCTGTGAGAGCCAGAAATCTTGCTTGTTTGTAGGTGACCAAATACTTATTTTCCACCATAATTTGCAAATAAATTCATTAAAAATCCTACAATGTGATTTTCTGGATTTTTTTCTCCATTTTGTCTGTCATAGTTGAAGTGTACCTATGATGAAAATTACAGGCCTCTCTCATCTTTTTTAAGTGGGAGAACTTACACAATTGGTGGTTGACTAAATACTTTTTTGCCTCACTGTATAAAGTCATGGATTAACAAACATGCTCAATGGAGAATGACTGTTTTACCTGTACTGTATATTCAACTTAATTGTTCTGGTTCGTATAGTTAGTGCAGGTGACTTACTGTGACCCTGTCTCTCCCCCAGTCCCAGTCCAGCTGTGTGTCTCTCCCCCGGTCCCGGTGCCTTGCTCTCCAGGTGTTTGAGCTGTGTGACCAGCAGGGACAGGTGCTGGAGCAGGTCTCTGTTCTGTAGTAGCAGCTGGTGGACACGAGCCTGAGCCTCTACACGAGCTGCGGTTTCCACTGACATCTGATCCTTCAGGAGCTGCACCTGAGTGGGGGAGATGAGCAGGAAAGAGGGGGGATCAGGAATCAGAACTGTGCCTAGTGGGACTGATGATAATGGGGATGTGGATGGAGTGTGAGGAAGTGTGTGTCTGTGTGTGTGTAGTGTGTGTGTGTGTGTGTGTGTGTGTGTGTGTGTGTGTGTGTGTGTGTGTGTGTGTGTGTGTGTGTGTGTGTGTGTGTGTGTGTTTGTGTGTGTGTGTGTGTGTGTGTGTGTGTGTGTGTGTGTGTGTGTTTGTCAGTAAGTTTTTTTCTGTTTGAAAAATTCTACTTCATGCTACAGCCCCCCCCCGCAGTTGAAAATCTAATTAGATGGAATTTCCCGGACCTGAAATTGAAAAGAATGACGGGTTCCCACTATTATTTGTTAATATAATTCACGGTGAGCTCATTATAGTCTGACGATGCGCATCTGCAAAATAAATGAAAAATATAAATAACTGCGTTTTTGTTGTGCCTTCCAGGCTCATTTTCTACAACAATAGCAGACTGATTCACTCTGTCCCCGTTGTGTTGTGTTGTGTTGTGTTTTGTTGTGTTGTGTTGTGCCTTCCGGGCTCATTTTCTACAACAATAGCAGACGGATTCACTCCGTCCCTGTTGTGTTGTTGTGTTGTTGTGTTGTGCCTTCCGGGCTCATTTTCTACAACAATAGTAGACTGATTCACTCTGTCCCCGTTGTGTTGTGTTGTGTTGTGTTGTGTGTTGTGTTGTGTTGTGCCTTCCGGGCTCATTTTCTACAACAATAGCAGACTGATTCACTCTGTCCCCGTTGTGTTGTGTTGTGTTGTGTGTTGTGTTGTGTTGTGTTGTGTTGTGCCTTCCGGGCTCATTTTCTACAACAATAGCAGACTGATTCACTCCGTCCCCGTTGTGTTGTGTTGTTGTGTTGTGTTGTGCCTTCCAGGCTCATTTTCTACAACAATAGCAGACTGATTCATTCTGTCCCCGTTGTGTTGTGTTGTGTTGTTGTGTTGTGTTGTGTGTGTGTGCATGTAAGTGCACATGAATACGTGAGTGTATCCTTACATAGCTGTGATGGCAGTGCTCCCTAGTGGTCATGCAGAAGAGAGACAGGCAGACAATAGTGCCAAATGAGGCACATGATGCCGTGATTAAGCCAGACAGTCAGTCCCCCATTGCACATCAGTACTACAGTACTGAATAAGACTTGGATATATTATTATATTATGTGTACTGTAAGGCTGGTTATATTATGTGTACTGTAAGGCTGGTTATATTATGTGTACTGTAAGGCTGGTTATATTATGTGTACTGTAGGGCTGGTTATATTATGTGTACTGTAAGGCTGGTTATATTATGTGTACTGTAAGGCTGGTTATATTATGTGTACTGTAAGGCTGGTTATATTATGTGTACTGTAAGGCTGGTTATATTATGTGTACTGTAGGGCTGGTTATATTATGTGTACTGTAAGGCTGGTTATATTATGTGTACTGTAAGGCTGGTTATATTATGTGTACTGTAAGGCTGGTTATATTATGTGTACTGTAGGGCTGGTTATATTATGTACACTGTAGGGCTGGTTATATTATGTGTACTGTAGGGCTGGTTATATTATGTGTACTGTAGGGCTGGTTATATTATGTGCACTGTAAGGCTGGTTATATTATGTGTACTGTAAGGCTGGTTATATTATGTGTACTGTAGGGCTGGTTATATTATGTGTACTGTAAGGCTGGTTATATTATGTGTACTGTAGGGCTGGTTATATTATGTGTACTGTAGGGCTGGTTATATTATGTGTACTGTAAGGCTGGTTATATTATGTGCACTGTAAGGCTGGTTATATTATGTGTACTGTAGGGCTGGTTATATTATGTGTACTGTAAGGCTGGTTATATTATGTGTACTGTAAGGCTGGTTATATTATGTGTACTGTAGGGCTGGTTATATTATGTGTACTGTAGGGCTGGTTATATTATGTGTACTGTAAGGCTGGTTATATTATGTGTACTGTAGGGCTGGTTATATTATGTGTACTGTAGGGCTGGTTATATTATGTGTACTGTAAGGCTGGTTATATTATGTGTACTGTAGGGCTGGTTATATTATGTGTACTGTAGGGCTGGTTATATTATGTGTACTGTAAGGCTGGTTATATTATGTGTACTGTAAGGCTGGTTATATTATGTGTACTGTAAGGCTGGTTATATTATGTGTACTGTAAGGCTGGTTATATTATGTGTACTGTAGGGCTGGTTATATTATGTGTACTGTAAGGCTGGTTATATTATGTGTACTGTAAGGCTGGTTATATTATGTGTACTGTAGGGCTGGTTATATTATGTGCACTGTAGGGCTGGTTATATTATGTGCACTGTAGGGCTGGTTATATTATGTGTACTGTAGGGCTGGTTATATTATGTGTACTGTAAGGCTGGTTATATTATGTGTACTGTAAGGCTGGTTATATTATGTGTACTGTAGGGCTGGTTATATTATGTGTACTGTAGGGCTGGTTATATTATGTGTACTGTAGGGCTGGTTATATTATGTGTACTGTAGGGCTGGTTATATTATGTGTACTGTAGGGCTGGTTATATTATGTGTACTGTAGGGCTGGTTATATTATGTGTACTGTAGGGCTGGTTATATTATGTGTACTGTAGGGCTGGTTATATTATGTGTACTGTAGGGCTGGTTATATTATGTGTACTGTAAGGCTGGTTATATTATGTGTACTGTAAGGCTGGTTATATTATGTGTACTGTAGGGCTGGTTATATTATGTGTACTGTAAGGCTGGTTATATTATGTGTACTGTAGGGCTGGTTATATTATGTGTACTGTAGGGCTGGTTATATTATGTGTACTGTAAGGCTGGTTATATTATGTGTACTGTAGGGCTGGTTATATTATGTGTACTGTAAGGCTGGTTATATTATGTGTACTGTAGGGCTGGTTATATTATGTGTACTGTAGGGCTGGTTATATTATGTGTACTGTAGGGCTGGTTATATTATGTGTACTGTAAGGCTGGTTATATTATGTGTACTGTAGGGCTGGTTATATTATGTGTACTGTAGGGCTGGTTGCACGTGTATGTACAATATATGCAATTTGGCAGACGCTTTTATACAATACGACTTAAAACAATGCGTGCATACATTTATATACTGACAACGCCAGCGGGAATCGAACTCACCACCCTGGCATTGCTACCACAATGTCCTGAGCCACTGGACTGGTGTACAGGATGACCTAGTGAATGTAACGCAGTAGAAACCGATAAAGAGCGTGTGGTGGTCAGCTGATGCCTGAGGAGGACAACTGTGTCTCACTGACCAGACATCTGGACCTCAGATATACAATAGCTTGTGTGTGTGTGTGTGTGTGTGTCACGTTCTGACCTTTATTTCCTGTGTTTTGTATTTAGTTAGTATGGTCAGGGCGTGAGTTGGGTGGGCAGTCTATGTTTGTTTTTCTAGGTTTTGGGTATTTCTATGTTTCGGCCTAGTATGGTTCTCAATCAGAGGCAGTTGTCATTAGTTGTCTCTGATTGAGAATCATACTTAGGTAGCCTGGGTTTCACTGTGTGTTTGTGGGTGATTGTTCCTGTCTCTGTGTTTGCACCAGATAGGACTGTTTTGAGTTTTCACATTTCTTGTTTTTTGTTAGTTTGTTCATGTGAAGTGATTTATTAAAGCATGAATCAAAACAACCACGCTGCGCTTTGGTCCGCCTCTCGTTCAGATGAAGAAAACCATTACAGAGTGTGTGTGTGTTCAACTGGAATAGTAAAAAAAAAAATTAAACTACAATTTAACCAACTGGCGACATTTTGTTTGTCCCCCACCAATGCTATTTCTAGAGGGTTAAGGGTTAGGAGCTAGGATTAGTTTTAGGGTTAGGAGCTAGGTTTTTGGGTTAAAATTAGGTTTAGGGTTATGGAAAATAGGATTTTGAATGGGACTGAATTGTGTGTGTTCACAAGGTCAGTTATACAAGACTGTGTGTGTGTCATAAATGTGTGTTTGCATCTGTGGACGTGTTTAACTATTCTTGTGGGGCCATTTTGTTTTTCCCAAGGTCAAATGCTGTTTCTAGGGGGTTTAGTGTTAAGGTTAGAATAAGTGTTAGGGTTAGAATTATGCTAAGGGTTAGGAGCTAGGGTTAGTTTTGTGTTAGGGTTAGGAGCTAGGGTTAGTTTTGTGTTAGGGTTAGGAGCTAGGGTTAGTTTTGTGTTAAGGGTTAGGAGCTAGGGTTAGTTTTGTGTTAGGGTTAGGAGCTAGGGTTAGTTTTGTGTTAGGGTTAGGAGCTAGGGTTAGTTTTGTGTTAGGGTTAGGAGCTAGGGTTAGTTTTGTGTTAGGGTTAGGTTTAGGGTTAGGAGCTAGGGTTAGTTTTGTGTTAAGGGTTAGGAGCTAGGGTTAGGTTAGGTTTAGGGTTAGGAGCTAGGGTTAGGTTAGGTTTAGGGTTAGGTTTAGGAGCTAGGGTTAGGTTCAGGGTTAAGGCTAGGGTTAGGGTTAGGGAAAATAGGATTTTGAATGGGACTGAATTGTGTGTCCCCACAAGGTTAGCTGTACAAGACCGTGTGTATCATAAATGTGTGTGTGTGTCTCTCTCTCTCACCTGTGCGACGGCCACCTGTGTGTGTTGCTGCTGCTGCTGGATCTGCTGTTGGAGGAGCTGGAGGTAGTGATGCGCCGCCAGCGGGGTCAGAAGCGGAGAGCAAGGGCTGCTGGGAGAAACCACGCCATTCGGAGACACCATGTAGCTGGAGCGGCTCTCATAGTCCTGACGGCAAGACAGTCACGATGAGAAGGGTGGACATACCACCAACCCTGGGCTCAAATACTATTTGAGATATATCAAGGCAAGTATTAACATTGTAAAATGAACGAGGCAGCAGGTAGCCTTGTGGTTAGAGCATTGGACTAGTAACCGAAAGGTTGCAAGATCGAATCCCGAGCTGACAAGGTAAAAATCTGTCGTTCTGCCCCTGAACAAGGCAGTTAACCCACTGTTCCTAGGCCGTGAATGAAAATAAGAATTTGTTCCTAACTGGCTTGCCTACTTAAATGAAGGTAAAGGCATTATTCTAGGCATGAAGATCCTTGAGTTACAAAGCATGAACATAATAGAACTACTTAGGCTGAATCCCCGGGTAGCTTACAATAGAAGCATTTCATACAACCTTATTCTATGGGCAGGACGCAAGATAAGAGGCAGATCAGAGGCATTTCATTCCATTTAGAACATTTGAGGGTGTAACTCTTTCAAATCAAAACAACCACCATTGAACAATCAAACGATACCAAGTTACAGTAACCTGATCATCCAGGCCCAATCTCCACAGGGTGTCACAGCATCTAAAGGCTTGTGTGGGGGATGAGATCTATTGCAGATATGACCGAATTCCTAAAGACAATAAAACCCCTTTTTATGGACTAGTTTACAGTTCACCCTGTACAGATACCAGTTACCACATAGATCATCATCCATATACAAGTTACCACAGAGATCATCATCCATATACAAGTTACCACAGAGATCATCATCCTTATACAAGTTACCACAGAGATCATCATCCATATACAAGTTACCACAGAGATCATCATCCTTATACAAGTTACCACAGAGATCATCATCCATATACCAGTTACCACAGAGATCATCGTCCATATACAAGTTACCACAGAGATCATCATCCATATACAAGTTACCACAGAGATCATCATCCATATACAAGTTACCACAGAGATCATCATCCATATACAAGTTACCACAGAGATCATCATCCATATACAAGTTACCACAGAGATCACGACAACACCTTTTCCCCCTCAAGAGACTGTAAAGACCGGTTGCATCACAGCCTGGTATGGCAAATGCTCGGCATCTGACCATAAGGCACTACAGAGCATAGTGAGTACGGCCCAGTACATCACTGGGGCCAGGCTTCCTACCATCCAGGACCTATACACTCGGTGGTATCAGAGGAAGGCCCAAAAAATAGTCAGAGACTCCAGTCACCCAAGTGAAAGACTGTTTTCTCAAGAGGTACCAGAGTGCCAAGTCTAGGACCAAAAGGCTCCATAACAGCTTCTACATCCAGGCATAAGACTGGTGAACAATCAATCAAATGGCCACCTGGACTATTTACATTGACCCCCCCTTCCATATGTTTTTACACTGCTGCTGTTTGCTGTTCATTATCTATGCATAGTCACTTTACCCCTACCTACAGTACATGTACGAAATAACTTGACTAACCCTAACCTCCACACAGAGACTCGGTACCAGTACCCCTGTATTTAGCCTCGTTAATGTTATTTTATTGTGTTACTTTTTATTTGTATTTGTATTTTACTATTTTTACTTTAGTTTATTTAGTAAATATTTTCTTAACTCTTACTTGAACTGCATTGTTGGTTAAGGGCTTGTAAGTAAGCATTTCACGGTAAGGTCTACACCTGTTGTATTCAGAGCATGTGACAAATAACATTTGATTTGTGAGAAAGGTGGCCCTAGCAAAGATTCAACATCTGCTGGCAAATGTGCCTCTTCCACAGACGGTTCTGAGGGAAATGATAACAGAACTGTTCAAGTGGTGAGAGAGTGGCTCTGCTTCATCACACTACATGTGACATTGACTTCCTGAGCCAAAGAGAGGAGGGTTTAGGTGTCCTGAATGTTGTGTGGATTTACACTGCTACCAGACTGACTCACCTGTTGAACATGCTCAACAGTGACCATGTGACAGTTAAGGAGTTAGCCAGAGCTTCCCTCCTTCTGGACCTACGGAGTCGGAAGGTTCCACTGGCCAAGGACACTGAGGACAACTTCCTGGGCTTCAGGAGGAAGGTTCTACTGGCCAAGGACACTGAGGACAACTTCCTGGGCTTCAGGAGGAAGGATCCACTGGCCAAGGACACTGAGGACAACTTCCTGGGCTTCAGGAGGAAGGTTCCACTGGCCAAGGACACTGAGGACAACTTCCTGGGCTTCAGGAGGAAGGTTCCACTGGCCAAGGACACTGAGGACAACTTCCTGGGCTTCAGGAGGAAGGTTCCACTGGCCAAGGACACTGAGGACAACTTCCTGGGCTTCAGGAGGAAGGTTCCACTGGCCAAGGACACAGGACAACTTCCTGGGCTTCAGGAGGAAGGCCAATGGAAAATTGGACACTTGTGCTGCAGGCTTTGGAGTCTGGTCAGACTGGCTGGACATCAACGACCTGTGGAACAGGACTGGAGTGGAGCTCAGGTGGACACGAACTGATATGGAAACTGAGCCAGTGACAGACTGATGCGTTTGTGGTAGATTGCGGTGTTGTTGTGGAGACTTCTGTCACCCATGATGGAACATCTTATCCTACATGCAGGACAACACTCCTCGGTATCAGATGGATGCAGCTCCTGCAACACTGGACCGGCCTGAGGCTGCAGGGGAAACTCACTGCTCTGGACTGTGATGTCCACTCTGTCTCCCAGCTCCTGCAACACTGGACCGGCCTGAGGCTGCAGGGGAAACTCACTGCTCTGGACTGTGATGTCCACTCTGTCTCCCAGCTCCTGCAACACTGGACCGGCCTGAGACTGCAGGGGAAACTCACTGCTCTGGACTGTGATGTCCACTCTGTCTCCCAGCTCCTGCAACAATGGACCGGCCTGAGGCTGCAGGGGAAACTCACTGCTCTGGACTGTGATGTCCACTCTGTCTCCCAGCTCCTGCAACACTGGACCGGCCTGAGACTGCAGGGGAAACTCACTGCTCTGGACTGTGATGTCCACTCTGTCTCCCAGCTCCTGCAACACTGGACCGGCCTGAGGCTGCAGGGGAAACTCACTGCTCTGGACTGTGATGTCCACTCTGTCTCCCAGCTCCTGCAACACTGGACTGGCCTGAGGCTGCAGGGGAAACTCACTGCTCTGGACTGTGATGTCCACTCTGTCTCCCAGCTCCTGCAACACTGGACCGGCCTGAGGCTGCAGGGGAAACTCACTGCTCTGGACTGTGATGTCCACTCAGTCTCCCAGCTCCTGCAACAATGGACCGGCCTGAGACTGCAGGGGAGACTCACTGCTCTGGACTGTGATGTCCACTCTGTCTCCCAGCTCCTGCAACACTGGACTGGCCTGAGGCTGCAGGGGAAACTCACTGCTCTGGACTGTGCTGACCACTCTGTCTCCCAGCTCCTGCAACACTGGACCGGCCTGAGGCTGCAGGGGAAACTCACTGCTCTGGACTGTGCTGACCACTGTCTCCCAGCTCCTGCAACACTGGACCGGCCTGAGGCTGCAGGGGAAACTCACTGCTCTGGACTGTGCTGACCACTCTGTCTCCCAGCTCCTGCAACACTGGACCGGCCTGAGGCTGCAGGGGAAACTCACTGCTCTGGACTGTGCTGACCACTCTGTCTCCCAGCTCCTGCAACACTGGACCGGCCTGAGGCTGCAGGGGAAACTCACTGCTCTGGACTGTGCTGACCACTCTGTCTCCCAGCTCCTGCAACACTGGACCGGCCTGAGACTGCAGGGGAAACTCACTGCTCTGGACTGTGCTGACCACTCTGTCTCCCAGCTCCTGCAACACTGGACCGGCCTGAGGCTGCAGGGAAAACTCACTGCTCTGGACTGTGCTGACCACTCCCATTCCATGTACCAGAATGCTGCCATTGGCGAGGACATTTTCACCTTTGCTGTTAAGGCGAGGCTGCAAGTTCTATGAGTTATAAAACAAATAAAGAGTCTTACACACTATAGACTCCCAGTATTTACTGGGTAAACGTTTCGGCATAACTGTGCCTTCAACAAAATACAATGTAGCACTCTGGTACCATGCAAACCATGAGTCATGTTGTATTCTACACGAGTCAAATGTAATGGAGTCCATTTCCCATGTTGTGAATGGCTGCTGTTCATACAAGGACTTATAAATCCTTGTATGACCGCCTTGTTGGCCTGATAGCCAGCGAGTTGAGACAAGTGGTCTCACCAACAGCACACATGCAGAAACATTCTTGTCTAAGTGGAAGATGGTTTGATGTTGATGATGAGGTGTTTTCCTGTGTACCAAATACACCGGATATATTTGTGGGGAGGTCAGGGGGAGATGCTGATTGGACGGCTACACGGAGCAGCCTTTTCTGACACGCTGCTTCAGTATCAGCCCCTCGTGGTGCTGGGACAGCCTGGGTGGAGGTACAAGCTGGGGGTGCTGGGACAGCCTGGGTGGAGTTACAAGCTGGTGGTGCTGGGACAGCCTGGGTGGAGGTACAAGCTGGTGGTGCTGGGACAGCCTGGGTGGAGGTACAAGCTGGTGGTGCTGGGACAGCCTGGGTGGAGGTACAAGCTGGTGATGCTGGGACAGCCTGGGTGGAGGTACAAGCTGGTGGTGCTGGGACAGCCTTGGTGGAGGTACAAGCTGGTGGTGCTGGGACAGCCTGGGTGGAGGTACAAGCTGGTGGTCCTGGGACAGCCTGGGTGGAGGTACAAGCTGGTGGTCCTGGGACAGCCAGGGTGGAGGTACAAGCTGGTGGTGCTGGGCCAGCCCGGGTGGAGGTACAAGCTGGTGGTGCTGGGCCAGCCTGGGTGGAGGTACAAGCTGGTGGTGCTGGGACAGCCTGGGTGGAGGTATAAGCTGGTGGTGCTGGGACAACCTGGGTGGAGGTACAAGCTGGTGGTGCTGGGACAGCCTGGGTGGAGGTACAAGCTGGTGGTGCTGGGACAGCCTGGGTGGAGGTACAAGCTGGTGGTGCTGATATTTGGCAGTCTTGACCACGTACACAGGCTTGCAGTGTGTGGCCTCAAGATTGTGGGCTGACAAACCTACAGCAATGCAATTGGCTAGGTACTGCTCTGTTTCAGCTGTCGTGGGCAGCCTAGCTGTTTGGAGAAGGAGGTGCTTCCTGTACCCTGGAGGGCCATGCAGACAGGGACCTTTGAAATGTTTGGAGAAGGAGGTGCTTCCTGTACCCTGGAGGGCCATGCAGACAGGGACCTTTGAAATGTTTGGAGAAGGAGGTGCTTCCTGTACCCTGGAGGGCCATGCAGACAGGGACCTTTGAAATGTTTGGAGAAGGAGGTGCTTCCTGTACCCTGGAGGGCCATGCAGACAGGGACCTTTGAAATGTTTGGAGAAGGAGGTGCTTCCTGTACCCTGGAGGGCCATGCAGACAGGGACCTTTGAAATGTTTGGAGAAGGAGGTGCTTCCTGTACCCTGGAGGGCCATGCAGACAGGGACCTTTGAAATGTTTGGAGAAGGAGGTGCTTCCTGTACCCTGGAGGGCCATGCAGACAGGGACCTTTGAAATGTTTGGAGAAGGAGGTGCTTCCTGTACCCTGGAGGGCCATGCAGACAGGGACCTTTGAAATGTTTGGAGAAGGAGGTGCTTCCTGTACCCTGGAGGGCCATGCAGACAGGGACCTTTGAAATGTTTGGAGAAGGAGGTGCTTCCTGTACCCTGGAGGGCCATGCAGACAGGGACCTTTGAAATGTTTGGAGAAGGAGGTGCTTCCTGTACCCTGGAGGGCCATGCAGACAGGGACCTTTGAAATGTTTGGAGAAGGAGGTGCTTCCTGTACCCTGGAGGGCCATGCAGACAGGGACCTTTGAAATGTTTGGAGAAGGAGGTGCTTCCTGTACCCTGGAGGGCCATGCAGACAGGGACCTTTGAAATGTTTGGAGAAGGAGGTGCTTCCTGTACCCTGGAGGGCCATGCAGACAGGGACCTTTGAAATGTTTGGAGAAGGAGGTGCTTCCTGTACCCTGGAGGGCCATGCAGACAGGGACCTTTGAAATGTTTGGAGAAGGAGGTGCTTCCTGTACCCTGGAGGGCCATGCAGACAGGGACCTTTGAAATGTTTGGAGAAGGAGGTGCTTCCTGGAGGTGCCCTGGAGGGCCATGCAGACAGGGACCTTTGAAATGTTTGGAGAAGGAGGTGCTTCCTGTACCCTGGAGGGCCATGCAGACAGGGACCTTTGAAATGCAGACAGGGTTTGGAGAAGGAGGTGCTTCCTGTACCCTGGAGGGCCATGCAGACAGGGACCTTTGAAATGTTTGGAGAAGGAGGTGCTTCCTGTACCCTGGAGGGCCATGCAGACAGGGACCTTTGAAATGTTTGGAGAAGGAGGTGCTTCCTGTACCCTGGAGGGCCATGCAGACAGGGACCTTTGAAATGTTTGGAGAAGGAGGTGCTTCCTGTACCCTGGAGGGCCATGCAGACAGGGACCTTTGAAATGTTTGGAGAAGGAGGTGCTTCCTGTACCCTGGAGGGCCATGCAGACAGGGACCTTTGAAATGTTTGGAGAAGGAGGTGCTTCCACCCTGGAGGGCCATGCAGACAGGGACCTTTGAAATGTTTGGAGAAGGAGGTGCTTCCTGTACCCTGGAGGGCCATGCAGACAGGGACCTTTGAAATGTTTGGAGAAGGAGGTGCTTCCTGTACCCTGGAGGGCCATGCAGACAGGGACCTTTGAAATGTTTGGAGAAGGAGGTGCTTCCTGTACCCTGGAGGGCCATGCAGACAGGGACCTTTGAAATGTTTGGAGAAGGAGGTGCTTCCTGGAGGGCCATGCAGACAGGGACCTTTGAAATGTTTGGAGAAGGAGGTGCTTCCTGTACCTGGAGGGCCATGCAGACAGGGACCTTTGAAATGTTTGGAGAAGGAGGTGCTTCCTGTACCCTGGAGGGCCATGCAGACAGGGACCTTTGAAATGTTTGGAGAAGGAGGTGCTTCCTGTACCCTGGAGGGCCATGCAGACAGGGACCTTTGAAATGTTTGGAGAAGGAGGTGCTTCCTGTACCCTGGAGGGCCATGCAGACAGGGACCTTTGAAATGTTTGGAGAAGGAGGTGCTTCCTGTACCCTGGAGGGCCATGCAGACAGGGACCTTTGAAATGTTTGGAGAAGGAGGTGCTTCCTGTACCCTGGAGGGCCATGCAGACAGGGACCTTTGAAATGTTTGGAGAAGGAGTGTGCCTGTACCCTGGAGGGCCATGCAGACAGGGACCTTTGAAATGTTTGGAGAAGGAGGTGCTTCCTGTACCCTGGAGGGCCATGCAGACAGGGACCTTTGAAATGTTTGGAGAAGGAGGTGCTTCCTGTACCCTGGAGGGCCATGCAGACAGGGACCTTTGAAATGTTTGGAGAAGGAGGTGCTTCCTGTACCCTGGAGGGCCATGCAGACAGGGACCTTTGAAATGTTTGGAGAAGGAGGTGCTTCCTGTACCCTGGAGGGCCATGCAGACAGGGACCTTTGAAATGTTTGGAGAAGGAGGTGCTTCCTGTACCCTGGAGGGCCATGCAGACAGGGACCTTTGAAATGTTTGGAGAAGGAGGTGCTTCCTGTACCCTGGAGGGCCATGCAGACAGGGACCTTTGAAATGTTTGGAGAAGGAGGTGCTTCCTGTACCCTGGAGGGCCATGCAGACAGGGACCTTTGAAATGTTTGGAGAAGGAGGTGCTTCCTGTACCCTGGAGGGCCATGCAGACAGGGACCTTTGAAATGTTTGGAGAAGGAGGTGCTTCCTGTACCCTGGAGGGCCATGCAGACAGGGACCTTTGAAATGTTTGGAGAAGGAGGTGCTTCCTGTACCCTGGAGGGCCATGCAGACAGGGACCTTTGAAATGTTTGGAGAAGGAGGTGCTTCCTGTACCCTGGAGGGCCATGCAGACAGGGACCTTTGAAATGTTTGGAGAAGGAGGTGCTTCCTGTACCCTGGAGGGCCATGCAGACAGGGACCTTTGAAATGTTTGGAGAAGGAGGTGCTTCCTGTACCCTGGAGGGCCATGCAGACAGGGACCTTTGAAATGTTTGGAGAAGGAGGTGCTTCCTGTACCCTGGAGGGCCATGCAGACAGGGACCTTTGAAATGTTTGGAGAAGGAGGTGCTTCCTGTACCCTGGAGGGCCATGCAGACAGGGACCTTTGAAATGTTTGGAGAAGGAGGTGCTTCCTGTACCCTGGAGGGCCATGCAGACAGGGAGGTGCTTCCTGTACCCTGGAGGGCCATGCAGACAGGGAGGTGCTTCCTGTACCCTGGAGGGCCATGCAGACAGGGAGGTGTTTCCTGTACCCTGGAGGGCCATGCAGACAGGGAGGTGCTTCCTGTACCCTGGAGGGCCATGCAGACAGGGAGGTGCTTCCTGTACCCTGGAGGGCCATGCAGACAGGGAGGTGCTTCCTGTACCCTGGAGGGCCATGCAGACAGGGAGGTGCTTCCTGTACCCTGGAGGGCCATGCAGACAGGGAGGTGCTTCCTGTACCCTGGAGGGCCATGCAGACAGGGAGGTGCTTCCTGTACCCTGGAGGGCCATGCAGACAGGGAGGTGCTTCCTGTACCCTGGAGGGCCATGCAGACAGGGAGGTGCTTCCTGTACCCTGGAGGGCCATGCAGACAGGGAGGTGCTTCCTGTACCCTGGAGGGCCATGCAGACAGGGAGGTGCTTCCTGTACCCTGGAGGGCCATGCAGACAGGGAGGTGCTTCCTGTACCCTGGAGGGCCATGCAGACAGGGACCTTTGAAATGTTTGGATCCTTCTTTTGTAAATTTGTATGGTGGATTCAAATGAAGTATTTCAAATGTGTGTGTGTGTTAGTGAAGGGCTTAAGAGACTGTGACTGGGTCTAAATACAGTACTCTCCAAAGTGTTCACATGTGGGTTGTTACAGGGCATCATGCACTTCTCACTGTCATGCTAAGCAAGAGGAAAGCACTCCTTACAACGACAGACACATACAGTACATTACAGTACACCTATTTTCGGATATTCAAACATTGCTGTAATACACTAGCAATAATAAACTAGCTGATACAACCTAAGTAATCAACTGAGATGGAACACTCACCAGTGTACCAGTCACAATTCACCACTAGAGGGAGCCCAGAGACAGTTAGAATGCAGTGAATACACAACAAGACTTTAGACACAGGAGAGAAAGTAGAGATAGAGATACAGAGAGAGACAAAGAGAGAGAGAGAGATAGTAGAGAGAGAGGACAGAGAGAGGAGACAGAGAGAGGGAGAGAAGAGACAAGAGAGAGAGAGTAGAGAGAGAGAGAGGGGAGACAGAGGGATGCAACATAAACTCAGCAAAAAAGGAAACGTCCCCTTTTCACGACCCTGTCTTACAAAGATAATTCGTAAAAATCAAAATAACTTCACAGATCTTCATTGTAAAGGGTTTAAACACTGTTTCCCATGCTTGTTCAATGAACTATAAACAATGAACGGGCTTCCCCTGTGGAAAGGTCGTTAAAACTTCTTAGGGCTAGGCCCCTTTTTTCTCAATTTCCACCTGAATGACATGCCCAAAGAAAACTGCCTGTTGCTCAGGCCCTGAATCCAGGATATGCATATAATTGGTACCATTGGAAAGAAAACACTTTGAAGTTTGTAGAAATGTTAAAATAATGTAGGAGAAAATCCAAAGAAAAACCAACCCAATTTTTTTTTGAGAGAGACCATCCTCTTAGAAAGGCACGCAAAAGGTCATATTGAAAATTAGCTCCCTGGATGAAATTCCAATGGCTTCCACAGGCTGTCAGCAGTCTATGTTCAAGGTTTCAGGCTTGTAACTTCAAAAACGAATAAGAAATATCAGTTTTATTACAGGGACACAGTCTTGTAAATTTGTGTTTACAAACTTCTTTCCGCAAGAAATATTAGTTTGATTACATTTTAGGGCATCTGAGGAGTGAATAGAAACGTATTTTGACTTGTTGAAACAAAGTTTAGGGGTAGATTTTCGGATTGCTTTCTCTGCACGTTGAACGAGTGGATTACTCAAATCGATGGTCCTAACTAAACTGACTTTTTGGGATATAAAGAAGGACTTTATCTAACAAAACGACAATACATGTTATTGCTGGGACCCTTTGGATGACAAATCAGAGGAAAATTTTCAAAAATAAGTAAACTTTCACAAAACACTTCGAAATACTTTTGTAATGCAACTTTAGGTATTAGTAAACGTTAATAAGCGATCAAATTGATCACGAGACGATGTGTATTCTATAGCTGTAGGTCTGGAAATAATGTCCGGGTAAATCTCAACCAAAATATCCGGTCGGAGACCTGAAGAAATGGGCTGTCTCTTCTTCGTTTGACCAAGAAACAAAGCCTAGGCAAATGACAAGACTGTTGACATCGTGTGGAAGCTGTAGGAATTGCAAGGTAATTCCAGGTAATTTGCTTTTCCATAGACAATACATGCAAGTGGAGCATTGATATATTTTCCAATTTTCAGTGATCAGATTTTCCTGCGCTTTTCGATGAAACGCACGTTCTGTTATAGTCACAGCCGTGATTTAACCAGTTTTATAAACGTCTGAGTGTTTTCTATCCACACGTACTAATCATATGCATATACTATATTCCTGGCATGAGAAGCAGGGCGCTGAAATGTTGCGCGGTTTTTAACAGAATGTTAGAAAAAGTAGGGGGTAGGAATAACAGGTTAATCGTTATTTGTGAATGTATGAAACCTGTAAAATATTTTGATGTGGGGCACCGTCCTCAAACAATCGCATGGCATCTTTTCGTTGTAATAGCTACTGTAAATCGGACAGTGCAGTTAGATTAACAAGAATTTAAGCTTTCCTCCGATATAAGACACCTAAATGTTTAATATCCATAATTTTTATTTGATTGCGCGCACTCCGCTAGTGGGACGCCTGTCCCTAAGTTAAAACACTAACAGCTTACAGACGGTAGGCAATTAAGGTCACAGTTGTGAAAATTTAGGACACTAAAGAGGCCTTTCTACTGACTCTGAAAAACACCAAAAGAAAGATGCCCAGGGTCCCTGCTCATCTGCGTGAATGTGCCTTAGGCATGCTGAAAGGAGGTACGAGGACTGCAGATGTGGCCAGGGCAATAAATTGCAATGTCCGACAGGACGGACAGCTGATCATTCTCGCAGTGGCAGACCACGTGTAACAACACCTGCACAGGATCGGTACATCCGAACATCACACCTGCGGGACAGGTGCTGATCACACCTGCTGGACCAGACAGGACCCGCAAAAAGTACTCTACTCTGACAAATAGCGGTTTTGTCTCAACAGGGGTGATGGTCGGATTCGCGTTTATCGTCGAAGGAATGAGCGTTACACCAAGGCCTGTACTCTGGAGCCGGATCGATTTGGAGGTGGAGGGTCCATCATGGTCTGGGGAGGTGTGTCACAGCATCATCGGACTTAGCTTGTTGTCATTGCAGGCAATCTCAACGCTCTGCGTTACAGGGAAGATGTTCTCCTCCCTCATGTGGTATCCTTCCTGCAGGCTCATCCTGACATGACCCTCCAGCATGACAATGCCACCAGTCATACTGCTCGTTCTGTGAGTGATTTCCTGCAAGACAGGAATGTCAGTGTTGTGCCATGGTAAGCGAATAGTCTGGATTTTAATCCCATTGAGCACGTCCGGGACCTGTTTGATCGGAGGGTGAGGACTAGGGTCATTCCCCCCAGAACTTTCTGGGAACTTGCAGGTTCCTTGGTGGAAGAGTGGTGTAACATCTGTTACGTGAATTATGTTCTCAATGTTCATAAACTGAACTTCAATTAAACTGCTCAGTCTGCAACCCAGAATTTGTAAGATTATGGTTGAATGAAACAAACAGTCCCAGCTACAATAGCCAAAATGTTTATTCATGAGGACGTCCTAGTCCGTTGTACAAAACCATCCATTTTATACTGGCTCCTTACGCACATACCTTCACACACAAACAGTAGGTATCCTACGCACATACTGTATCACTACCCAGCCGACAAAGATTAGGGGGACCGTGAGAAGCACTCCCTGTCCTCCACCAAGATTAGGGAGAGCGTGAGAAGCACTCCCTGTCCTCCACCAAGATTAGGGGGACCGTGAGAAGCACTCCCTGTCCTCCACCAAGATTAGGGGGACCGTGAGAAGCACTCCCTGTCCTCCACCAAGATTAGGGGGACCGTGAGAAGCACTTCCTGTCCTCCACCAAGATTAGGGGGACCGTGAAAAGCACTCCCTGTCCTCCACCAAGATTAGGGGGACCGTGAGAAGCACTCCCTGTCCTCCACCAAGATTAGGGGGACCTTGAGAAGCACTCCCTGTCCTCCACCAAGATTAGGGGGACCGTGAGAATTACTCCCTGCCCTCCACCAAGATTAGGGGGACCGCGAGAAGCACTCCCTGTCCTCCACCAAGATTAGGGAGAGCGTGAGAATTACTCCCTGCCCTCCACCAAGATTAGGGAGACCGTGAGAAGCACTCCCTGTCCTCCACCAAGATTAGGGGGACCGTGAGAATTACTCCCTGCCCTCTCCCAAATCTCTCATAGCCAGGTCGGCACCGAATTTTGCTCAGTCTGTGTTTAAGATACTATAAAGATATATTGTACAGATATATTGTTTTACCCTAATTCTGACTAAAACTACACACATCATTAATTATAATTTTATGATTCTAATCCATTTCATACAATTATAAGGATTCAGAGTGGAATTATTTAATCATTATCTTTCAACATTTAAATTATTTTATCAACATCTCACAGCCAGTCCATGAGGAGGAGGATGCACTGCAGTACTTAATGCAGCTGGTGGCCACACCAGATACTGACTGTTACTTTTGATTTTGACCCCCCTTTGTTCAGGGACACATTATTCAATTTCTGTTAGTCACATGTCTGTGGAACCTGTTCAGTTTAAGTCTCAGTTGTTGAATCTTGTTATGTTCATACAAATATTTACACGTTACGTTTTCTGAAAATAAACGCAGTTGACAGTAAGAGGACGTTTATTTTTTTATATACATCAATTGGTGAGGGCACTAGAACAGTAATATATAATAATAATATATGCCATTTAGCAGACGCTTTTATCCAAAGCGACTTACAGTCATGTGTGCATACATTCTTCTACGTATTGGTGGTCCGGGGATCGAACCCACTACCCTGGCGTTACAAGCGCCATGCTCTACCAACTGAGCTACAGAAGGACCACAGTCCGCAGTGCACGGCCTCACCCTACTGGGCTCAGCAATGCAATGTCTAGTGTTTGCAGATGATCTGGTGCTTCTGTCCCCAACCAAGGAGAGCCTACAGCCGAACCTAGATCTTCTACACAGGTTGTGTCAGACTTGGGCCCTGACAATGAATCTCAGTAACACAAAAATAATGGTTTTCCAAAAAAGGTCCAGTAGCCAAGAAAACAAATACAAATTCTATCCTGACACTGTTCCTCTAGAGCAGTGGTTCCCAAACGTTTTATAGTCCCGTACCCCTTCAAACATTCAACCTCCAGCTGTGTACCCCCTCTAGCACCAGGGTCAGCACACTCTCAAATGTGGTTTTTTGCCATCATTGTAAGCCTGCCACACACACACACTATACGATACATTTATTAAACATAAGAATGAGTGTGAGTTTTTGTCACAATCCGGCTCGTGGGAAGTGACAAAGAGCTCTTATAGGACCAGGGCACAAATAATAGTATAATAATAATCAATAATTTTGCTCTTTATTTAACCATCTTACATAAAAAACGTGTTAATCTAAAATTGTGAATAACTCACCACAGAAGGGTGTGCACATAACTCTGCAATGTTGGGATGTATCGGAGTGAGTCTCAGTCTTAAATAATTTCCCACACACAGTCTGTGCCTGTATTTAGTTTCATGCTAGTGAGCGCTGAGAATCCACTCTTACATAGGTACGTGGTTGCAAAGGGCATCAGTGTCATAACAGCGTGATTTGTCAAAGCAGAAAACTCTGAGTGCAGCCCTATCCAGAATGTAGCAGTGGCTTCTGATTAAATACAATTTTCACAGAACTGTTTATTGCAATTTAGATGGGGCTCTCTATTAACTTACAAGTTAATGAGAAGGGTGTTCTTGAAAGGATGCTCATAACTCTGCAATGCTGGGTTATATTGGAGAGAGTCTCAGTCTTAAATAATTTTCCTGATACTCAGATACTCTGAGTGCAGCCCAATCCAGAAATCTGGCAGTGGCTTCTGATTAAATTACATTTTCACAGAACCGCTTGTTGCAATTTTGATGAGTCTCTGTTGTTCAGATATCGGTAAGTGGCCTGGAGGCAGGGCATGAAAGGGATAACGAATTGAGTTGTTTGTGTCATCCGTTTGAGGAAAGTACCTGTGTAATTGCTCACCCAACTCACTCAGGTGCTCCTCTATATCACATTTGACGTTGTCCGTAAGCTTGAGTTCATTTGCACACAAAAAAAATCCTACAATGATGAAAAGACCTGTGTGTTGTCCTTGCTAACGCAGACAGAGAAGAGCTCCAACTTATTAATAGCCTCAATTTTGCCCTGCACATTGATTATAGTTGCGGAGTCCCTGTAATCCTAGATTCAGATCATTCAGACGAGAAAAAACATCACCCAGATAGGCCAGTTGTGTGAGAAACCCGTCATCATGCAAACGGTCAGACAAATGAAAATGATGGTCAGTAAAGAAAACTTTAAGCTCGTCTCTCAATTTAAAAAAGCATGTCAATACTTTGCCCCTTGACAACCAGCACACTTCTGTATGTTGTAAAAGCGTTACATGGTCGCTGCCCATGTCATTGCAACTCAGTGAATGCTGCAGTTTACCCAAGTGGCATTAGGAGCAACTGCTTGCACGCACGTTACCAGTCCACTATGTCTCCCTGTCATGGTTTTTGCACCATCAGTACAGATACCGAGACATCTAGACCACTAAAGTCCATTTGATGTCACAAAGCTGTCCAGTACTTTAAAAATATGTTCTCCTGTTGTCCTGGTTTCCAGTGGTTTGCAGAAGAGGATGTCTTCCTTAATTGACCCCCATAAACGTAACGTACATATACCAGGAGCTGTGCCAGGACCTGTTGACTCATCCAGCTGTAACAGACATATACCAGGAGCTGTGCCAGGACCTGTTGACTCATCCAGCTGTAACAGACATATACCAGGAGCTGTGCCAGGCCCACCACGTCTGTTGACTCATCCAGCTGTAACAGACATATACCAGGAGCTGTGCCAGGCCCACCACGTCTGTTGACTCATCCAGCTGTAACAGACATATACCAGGAGCTGTGCCAGGCCCACCACGTCTGTTGACTCATCCAGCTGTAACAGACATATACCAGGAGCTGTGCCAGGCCCACCACGTCTGTTGACTCATCCAGCTGTAACAGACATTTACCAGGAGCTGTGCCAGGCCCACCACGTCTGTTGACTCATCCAGCTGTAATAGACATATACCAGGAGCTGTGCCAGGCCCACCACGTCTGTTGACTCATCCAGCTGTAACAGACATATACCAGGAGCTGTGCCAGGCCCACCACGTCTGTTGACTCATCCAGCTGTAACAGACATTTACCAGGAGCTGTGCCAGGCCCACCACGTCTGTTGACTCATCCAGCTGTAATAGACATATACCAGGAGCTGTGCCAGGCCCACCACGTCTGTTGACTCATCCAGCTGTAACAGACATATACCAGGAACTGTGCCAGGCCCACCACGTCTGTTGACTCATCCAGCTGTAACAGACATATACCAGGAGCTGTGCCAGGCCCACCACGTCTGTTGACTCATCCAGCTGTAACAGACATATACCAGGAGCTGTGCCAGGCCCACCACGTCTGTTGACTCATCCAGCTGTAACAGACATATACCAGGAGCTGTGCCAGGCCCACCACGTCTGTTGACTCATCCAGCTGTAACAGACATATACCAGGAGCTGTGCCAGGCCCACCACGTCTGTTGACTCATCCAGCTGTAACAGACATATACCAGGAGCTGTGCCAGGCCCACCACATCTGTTGACTCATCCAGCTGTAACAGACATTTACCAGGAGCTGTGCCAGGCCCACCACGTCTGTTGACTCATCCAGCTGTAATAGACATATACCAGGAGCCGTGCCAGGCCCACCACGTCTGTTGACTCATCCAGCTGTAACAGACATATACCAGGAGCTGTGCCAGGCCCACCACGTCTGTTGACTCATCCAGCTGTAACAGACATTTACCAGGAGCTGTGCCAGGCCCACCACGTCTGTTGACTCATCCAGCTGTAATAGACATATACCAGGAGCTGTGCCAGGCCCACCACGTCTGTTGACTCATCCAGCTGTAACAGACATATACCAGGAGCTGTGCCAGGCCCACCACGTCTGTTGACTCATCCAGCTGTAACAGACATATACCAGGAGCTGTGCCAGGCTCACCACGTCTGTTGACTCATCCAGCTGTAATAGACATATACCAGGAGCTGTGCCAGGCCCACCACGTCTGTTGACTCATCCAGCTGTAACAGACATATACCAGGAGCTGTGCCAGGCCCACCACGTCTGTTGACTCATCCAGCTGTAACAGACATATACCAGGAGCTGTGCCAGGCCCGCCACGTCTGTTGACTCATCCAGCTGTAAAGCATAGAGTTCACTGGCTTGTATGAGAAGCAGTAATTGTTTCAAAACATCTCCTGCCATGTCACTGATGCGTCGTGAAACAGTGTTGTTTGATGAAGGGATTGCCTGTAGTTTTTTCGGCCTTTTCCCCCAGCATTGTCCCAGCCATATCCGCGGCAGCAGGAAGAATTAGGTCCTCCACAATAGCTTGGGGCTTGCCTGTCCTAGCTACTCGGTAGCTCACCATATAAGATGCTTCTAGCCCCTTCTTATTAATGGTGTCTGTTGCTTTTATACATGTCTTACTACTTGAAAGTCGTCTTAATTCTCGCTCAAAAAACTTCTGTAGCTTATTTTTCAAATTGGCATGTTTTGTTTCTAAATGTCTGCGCTAGAGTGAAGGTTTCATCGAGTTGTGAGATTGTACTTTTGCACATATAACACACTGTGGCTGAGGAAAGGCACTACTCCCAATATAAGTGAACCCCACGTCAATGCAGTTCTCATCATATTTGCGCCTTTATGATGGTCCAACGTCCCTGTCTGTGGTTTGGTGCTTTCCTGGGTAAGGGGGCAGTAGCATCAGATTCACAACTGTCAATGTCCATGCTAGCTGGGCTAACAACAAATGTAGAATGACTGATACTAGCATTGGATGTGCTCGTGGAAGCAGAACAACTTGTGTTGTCGACAGGTGCAGGTGTAGTACTGTTGGTAGTTGCAGTACTACCAGTAGAGCTGGTATGTGTCTCTATGGAAGTGGCCTTACATTTTTTAATCATTTATCAATTTTGGAGCAAACGGAACGAGCAGCAGCTGCGTTTGGCTACATATGGACCGTTAGTGGAATGCCAGTGAGAGAGTAACGGATAATGTGATTGAATGTTCATTATTTGACTAGGGTACCTGTATTTGACATTGTGTTGTTATTTTGCTGAACACTAGATGGTTTAATTTTATTTTTGGCAGTGAAACGAGGCTACTCAGGTGAGAAAAAAAACTCACCCAAATGTATTGCCCTGTTGAAAAATATAAATGGTATTTTTTACATTTTAAAAAGTGAATCACATTTTTATTTGGCGGACCCCCGACGGCATTGTGCGTCCCCTACCCAGTTTGGGAATACCTGCCCGAGAGCACAAAGAATTACACTTACCTCGACCTAAACATCAACCACAGGTAACTTCCACAAGGCTGTGAACGATCTAAGAGACAAGGCAAGATGGGCCTTCTATGCCATCAAAAGGAACATTAAACTCAACATCCCAATTAAGATCTGGCTAAAAATACTTCAATCAGTTATCAAACCCATTGCCCTCTATGGTTTAGGTCTGGGGTCCACTCGCCAACCAAGAATTTACAAAATGGCACAAACACCCAATTGAGACTGCATGCAGGATTCTGCAAAAATATACTTTGTGTACAACGCAAAACTCCAAACAATATATGCAGAGCAGAATTATGACTATACCCACTAGTTATAAAAATCCAGAAAAGAGCTGTTCAATTCTACAACCACCTAAAAGGAAGCGATGCCTAAACCCAAAGCCCTCACCTACAGAGATAGGCAACTAGAGAAGGTTCCCCTCAGCCAGATGGTTCTGGGGCTCTGTTCAAAAACACAAACAGACCCCACAGAGCCCCAGGAGAGCAATACAATTAGACCCAAACAAATGATGAGAAAGCAAAAAGATAACTATTTGACACACTGGAGCAAATTGGAATGCTATATGGCCCTAAACAGACAGTAGACAGTGGGAGAATACCTGACCACTGTGAAAATCCTTGACTATGTACAGACTCTGTGAGTATAGCCTTGCTATTGAGAGAGGCCGCCATAGGCAGACCTGGCTCTCAAGAGAAGACAGGCTATGTGCACACTGCCCACAAAATGAGGTAGAAACTGAGCTACTCTTCCTAACCTCCTGCCAAATGTATGACCACATTAGAGACACATATTTTCCACAGATCACACAAACCCACAAAGAATGTTAAACAAATCAAATCTGTCAGGAGAAAACCGCAGTGTGTAGTCACAGCAGCGAGGTTTGTGGCCCGAAAAGAGCGGAGCACAAACAACATTGTAAACATGAAAAAAAAACAAATGTATCCGTTTATTTATTTTCCCTTTCATACTTCAACTATTTGCACATTGTTACAACACTGTACATAGCCAATAATATAACATTTGAAATGTCTATATTCTTTTAAACTTTTGTGAGGGTAATGTTTACTAATGTTTCCCTTGTTTATTTCCCTTTGGTTTAGTCTATTCCATTTGCTTTGGCAATGTAAACATATGTTTCCCATACCAGTAAAGCCCTTTGAATTGAATTGAGAGAGAAAATATGGACGACCAGAGAGGGAACCAAAAGGACACTTCATCCGTTTTTGACCCCTCCTTCTCTAAATAACAGATTAGTTGCTGTGTCAGGCTGGGCAACACGTTGGCATGGGGAGTTAAGATGGCACTGACAGGGGCATAGGGTTTGGCATGAATCGAGTCCCTCTCCCTCTCTCAGTGCCACGCTAGCTAGCTGCTGTGTCAGGAGCACTGAGGTTGGCATGGAGCTGTCACACTCTCCCCTGTTCTCTTCTCTCAACTCCCTCACTCTCTTTCTCTGTCGACGTCCTGTACATCATTCCCCCTTTCTCCACACTCGGTTCCTCTCCCCATCTCCCTATCCCTAATCTCTTTCTTCACATCAATATCTCCCAGTCTTCCTCTCAGTCACTTGCGCTCTCTCACTTTCTATCTCTCTATCCCCTCCCACTTCTCGTTCCATTTCTCCCCCTCTCTCTTTCTTCTTCCTCTCTCTATTGCTCTTCATCTACCCACATCTCCTCATCCCTCTCTCTTTCTTCTTCCTCTCTCTATTGCTCTTCATCTACCCACATCTCCTCATCCCTCTCTCTTTCTTCTTCCTCTCTCTATTGCTCTTCCTCATCCCTCTCTCTGTCTTCTTCCTCTCTCGATTGCTCTTCATCTACCCACATCTCCTCATCCCTCTCTCTATTGCTCTTCCTCTACCCACATCTCCCCATCCCTCTCTCTTTCTTCTTCCTCTCTCTATTGCTCTTCATCTACCCACATCTCCTCATCCCTCTCTCTTTCTTCTTCCTCTCTCTATTGCTCTTCCTCTACCCACATCTCCTCATCCCTCTCTTTCTTCTTCCTCTCTCTATTGCTCTTCCTCTACCCACATCTCCTCATCCCTCTCTCTTTCTTCTTCCTCTCTCGATTGCTCTTCCTCTACCCACATCTCCTCATCCCTCTCTCTTTCTTCTTCCTCTCTCTATTGCTCTTCCTCTACCCACATCTCCTCATCCCTCTCTCTATTGCTCTTCCTCTACCCACATCTCCCCATCACTCTCTCTTTCTTCTTCCTCTCTCTATTGCTCTTCCTCTACCCACATCTCCTCATCCCTCTCTCTTTCTTCTTCCTCTCTCTATTGCTCTTCCTCTACCCACATCTCCTCATCCCTCTCTCTTTCTTCTTGCTCTTCCTCTACCCACATCTCATCCCTCTCTCTTTCTTCTTCCTCTCTCTATTGCTCTTCCTCTACCCACATCTCCTCATCCCTCTCTCTTTCTTCTTCCTCTCTCTATTGCTCTTCCTCTACCCACATCTCCTCATCCCTCTCTCTTTCTTCTTCCTCTCTCTATTGCTCTTCCTCTCCCCACATCTCCTCATCCCTCTCTCTTTCTTCTTCCTCTCACTATTGCTCTTCCTCTACCCACATCTCCTCATCCCTCTCTTTCTTCTTCCTCTCTCTATTGCTCTTCCTCTACCCACATCTCCTCATCCCTCTCTTTCTTCTTCCTCTCTCTATTGCTCTTCCTCTACCCACATCTCCTCATCCCTCTCTTTCTTCTTCCTCTCTCTATTGCTCTTCCTCTCCCCACATCTCCTCATCCCTCTCTCTTTCTTCTTCCTCTCACTATTGCTCTTCCTCTACCCACATCTCCTCATCCCTCTCTTTCTTCTTCCTCTCTCTATTGCTCTTCCTCTACCCACATCTCCTCATCCCTCTCTCTTTCTTCTTCCTCTCTCGATTGCTCTTCATCTACCCACATCTCCTCATCCCTCTCTCTATTGCTCTTCCTCTACCCACATCTCCCCATCACTCTCTCTTTCTTCTTCCTCTCTCTATTGCTCTTCCTCTACCCACATCTCCTCATCCCTCTCTCTTTCTTCTTCCTCTCTCTATTGCTCTTCCTCTACCCACATCTCCTCATCCCTCTCTCTTTCTTCTTCCTCTCTCTATTGCTCTTCCTCTACCCACATCTCCTCATCCCTCTCTCTTTCTTCTTGCTCTTCCTCTACCCACATCTCATCCCTCTCTCTTTCTTCTTCCTCTCTCTATTGCTCTTCCTCTACCCACATCTACTCATCCCTCTCTCTTTCTTCTTCCTCTCTCTATTGCTCTTCCTCTACCCACATCTCCTCATCCCTCTCTCTTTCTTCTTCCTCTCTCTATTGCTCTTCCTCTACCCACATCTCCTCATCCCTCTCTCTTTCTTCTTCCTCTCTCTATTGCTCTTCCTCTACCCACATATCCTCATCCCTCTCTCTTTCTTCTTCCTCTCTCTATTGCTCTTCCTCTACCCACATCTCCCCATCCCTCTCTATTTCTTCTTCCTCTCTCTATTGCTCTTCCTCTCCCCACATCTCCTCATCCCTCTCTCTTTCTTCTTCCTCTCTCTATTGCTCTTCCTCTACCCACATCTCCTCATCCCTCTCTCTTTCTTCTTCCTCTCTCTATTGCTCTTCCTCTCCCCACATCTCCTCATCCCTCTCTCTTTCTTCTTGCTCTTCCTCTCCCCACATCTCCTCATCCCTCTCTCTTTCTTCTTGCTCTTCCTCTACCCACATCTCCTCATCCCTCTCTCTTTCTTCTTCCTCTCTCTATTGCTCTTCCTCTCCCCACATCTCTCATCCCTCTCTCTTTCTTCTTGCTCTTCCTCTACCCACATCTCCTCATCCCTCTCTCTTTCTTCTTCCTCTCTCTATTGCTCTTCCTCTACCCACATCTCCTCATCCCTCTCTCCTTCCATTTCCTTTCTATTTCTGTCTTTCCTTCTTCTTTCTCCTTCCACCCCTCACTCTCGCTCCCTCTACCCCCTCTCTTTCTCATCCCTCTCTTCATGCTTATCTCCATGGAACAGATGCTTATGAACCCCTCAAAAGGATTATGGTGGCTTCCCTCCAAAATCAAAGAAAACATTCTGGGTTCTGGGATTAGGTGGTCTCCCTCCATAGCTGCGGAGAAGGAGAACATTCCGGTTCTCTCTCCCTATCAGTTCCTGCTGCGTTCTTCTCAGATTTTCAGGAGAATGACAGACAGACTGTTAGGGTGCTACGCATGGCTACACAAGTGACATGTGTCAAGGAAAAAGACAACAACAACAAAACACGTTTGTTGTGTCTCTGAGGTAAGAAGCCTAGCGGGGAAAACACCTACACTGACTCAGAGTTAATTGCCCATAACTTCCCAGTTCTCCTAGAGGCATCGGTGATGCAGACCATTTTCAGGAGCTACTGTCAACGGCTGACCCTGGGGCACTAGGAAAAGGCAGTGCTTCGTCTATAATACAATGAGAAGAAGCCCTAAAGATCAGTAATAACTCGATATCATAGACTTATTACTGGGGCATCATATCATATTATTACATAGGGCACCATATCATATTATTACATAGGGCGCCATATCATATTATTACATAAGGCACCATATCATATTATTACATAGGGCGCCATATCATATTATTACATAGGGCACCATATCATATTATTACATAGGGCGCCATATCATATTATTACATAAGGTGCCATATCATATTATTACATAGGGCACCATATCATATTATTACATAGGGCACCATATCATATTATTACATAGGGCGCCATATCATATTATTACATAAGGAGCCATATCATATTATTACATAGGGCGCCATATCATATTATTACATAGAGCACCATATCATATTATTACATAGGGCACCATATCATATTATTACATAAGGCACCATATCATATTATTACATAGGGCACCATATCATATTATTACATAAGGCACCATATCATATTATTACATAGGGCACCATATCATATTATTACATAGGGCACCATATCATATTATTACATAAGGCACCATATCATATTATTACATAGGGCACCATATCATATTATTACATATTAGGCACACCATATCATATTATTACATAAGGCACCATATCATATTATTACATAAGGCACCATATCATATTATTACATAAGGCACCATATCATATTATTACATAGGGCACCATATCATATTATTACATAGGGCACCATATCATATTATTACATAAGGCACCATATCATATTATTACATAGGGCACATATCATATTATTACATAAGGCACCATATCATATTATTACATAAGGCACCATATCATATTATTACATAGGGCACCATATCATATTATTACATAAGGCACCATATCATATTATTACATAAGGCACCATATCATATTATTACATAGGGCACCATATCATATTATTACATAAGGCACCATATCATATTATTACATAGGGCACCATATCATATTATTACATAGGGCACCATATCATATTATTACATAAGGCACCATATCATATTATTACATAGGGCACCATATCATATTATTACATAGGGCACCATATCATATTATTACATAAGGCACCATATCATATTATTACATAGGGCACCATATCATATTATTACATAAGGCACCATATCATATTATTACATAGGGCACCATATCATATTATTACATAAGGCACCATATCATATTATTACATAGGCACCATATCATATTATTACATAAGGCACCATATCATATTATTACATAAGGCACCATATCATATTATTACATAAGGCACCATATCATATTATTACATAAGGCACCATATCATATTATTACATAGGGCACCATATCATATTATTACATAGGGCACCATATCATATTATTACATAGGGCACCATATCATATTATTACATAAGGCACCATACATAAGGCACCATATCATATTATTACATAAGGCACATATCATATATCATATTATTACATAGGGCACCATATCATATTATTACATAAGGCACCATATCATATTATTACATAAGGCACCATATCATATTATTACATAAGGCACCATATCATATTATTACATAAGGCACCATATCATATTATTACATAGGGCACCATATCATATTTTCTAGAGAGTTATTATTCATTTTTCTTTTCTTATTTTTTTAAAGGAGTGGGGCAGTAGTTTTGTTTATTGGACACGACAGAGGTAGAGAGAAAAGATAGAAGAGGGAGTGTGCTAAAATAGCAGTGGCTGGATTCGGACCCATGCTGGAGCGGTATGTGATCCGGAGGCAGCAGCTGCAGACTACTAGACCAACCTAGGCCACCTTATTCTAATTCTACAGTGAACAGCATTAAAAGCTCCCCACCAGAGGGAGCCGATATAATTCCTGCCCAAGAGCAGAAATACTTGTTTATGCTCCACCTCCGAAGAGGGGTGGGAAAGAATGTTGTGATGATTTCCATGTGAAGTAGAGAAACATCAACAAATGGGGAACTGACAGCTGTCACAGTAGCTAGCTAGCATGCTAACCGTAGCTAGCTATCTTGCTAATCTTATCTAGCTAGCAAATGTTATCTGTTGAGGCTGTTATCATATTTTTTTACTACACCTCATTCAAAAGATTAGCCAGCTGGCTAGGCTGGTTCTGGATTCATGGCACAGTGGTCTAAGGCACTGCATCGCAGAGCTTGAGGCATCACTACAGACCCGCGTTCGATCCCAGGCTGTATCACAGCCGGCTGGGACCGGGAGACCTATGAGGCTGTGCACAATTGGCCCTGCGTCGTACGGGTTAGGGGAGGGTTTGGCCCGCCGGGATTTCTTTGTCCCATCACACTCTAGCGACTCCTTGTTGCGGGAAGGGCGCCTACAAGCTGACTTCGTTCGCCAACTGGATGGATGGTGTTTCCTCTGACACATTGGTGCAACTGGCATCCGGGTTAAGCGAGCAGTGTGTCAAGAAGTAGTGCATCGTGGCAGGGTCATGTTCAGAGGACGCATGTTCAGAGGACGCATGGCTCTCGACCTTCGCCTCTCCTGAGATCGTAGGAGAGTTGCAGCCATGGAACAAGACCGTAACTACCAATTGGATATCACGAAAATGGGCAGAAAAGGGAGTAAAATTACAATATATATATATTTTTTTAACATACAGTTGAAGTAGGAAGTTTACATACACTTAGGTTGGAGTCATTAAAACTCGTTTTTCAACCACTCTCCAATTTTCCTCTTAATTTCAGTGGGTCAGAAGTTACATACACTAAGTTGACTGTGACTTTAAACAGCATGGAAAATTCCAGAAAATTATGTCATGGCTTCGGAAGCTTCTGATTTACATCATTTGAGTCAATTGGAGGTGTACCTGTGGATGTCTTTTAAGGCCTACCTTCAAACTCAGAAAAAAAAGTCTGGTTCATCCTTGGGAGCAATTTCCAAATTGTACCACGTTTATCTGTACAAACAATAGTATACACAAGTATAAACACCATTGGACCATGCAGCCGTCATACCGCTCAGGAAGGAGACGCGTTCTGTCTCCTATAGATTAAAGTACTTTGGTGCGAAAAGTGCAAATCAATCGCAGAACAACAGCAAAGGACCTTGTGAAGATGCTGGAGGAAACAGGTACAAAAGTATCTATATCCACAGTAAAATGAGTTCTATATCGACATAACCTGAAAGGCCGCTCAGCAAGGAAGAAGCCACTGCTCCAAAACCGCCATAAAAAAAGCTAGACTACGGTTTGCAACTGCACATGGGGACAAAGATCATACTTTTTGGAGAAATGTCCTCTGGTCTGATGAAAGAAAAATAGAACTGTTTGGCCATAATGACCATCATTATGTTTGGAGGAAAAAGGGGGATGCTTGCAAGCCAAAGAACACCATCCCAACCGTGAAGCACGGGGGTGGCAGCATCATGTTGTGGGGTGCTTTGCTGCAGGAGGGACTGGTGCACTTCACAAAATAGATGGCATCATGGGATACGAAAATTATGTGAAAATATTGAAGCAACATCTCAAGCCATCAGTCAGGAAGTTAAACCTTTGTCGCAAATGGGTCTTCCAAATGGACAATGACCGGGGAAGAAGATGAAACAAACACCATACAAAACACAGGGTTGAAACCCAAACAACAGAGCGAGGAGTACCTCAAATAAATAATACAAGCGCACAATGATTAACATAACATAACATAACATATTAACACACGGGACGAGACCCATAATCACCTGCGCAATCCACAATGGCACAAAAGTCAAAACACACTTAGAACAGGTACTCACCCAAACCAACGGACATTGTAACAATAATCGACAGCACAATGGTAAACCAAGGGCGCACTATACAATTACTAATCACTGGGAATAGGGGCCAGGTGTGTGTAATGAAAGTTCTGGAGGGATCCGTGACAGTACCCCCCGACGCGCTGCTAGCAGCGCAACGACACCGGCCTAGAGGACGATCACAGGAACGCCGTGCGGGTTGATCAGAACCCGATGCAGCTACCAAAGTTGCGACGTCATCGGACGGACCAGTAGCAGTGGCGTTGGACAGACCGGTTGTGGCGGTGTCGGACAGGTCAGTTGATGCTGCCGAAGTTGCATCGTCGGACGGCCCAGTCGCAGTGTCGTCAGACCTGCCATTCCCGCTGTCTCCCTTAATGGTTGATTATTCTGTCACGTTGGTATGAAGGATTGGGAGACAGGCGCAGGAATGCGTAATTGTTTTTAAAAATGACTTACCCAAATTACGGCGTACCGTGTAAAGGCATGGGGACGAAGACCAAACAAATACTACACAAAACACAGGGTTGAAACCCAAACAAAAGTGCGAGGAGTACCTCAAATAAATAACACAAGCGCACAATGATTAACACACGGGAGGAGAGCCCTAATCATCTGCGCAATCCACAATGGCACGAAAGCCAAAACACACAGCACAGGTACTCACACAAACCAACGGACCTTGAAACAATAATCGACAGCACAATGGTAAACCAAAGGGCACATATATACAAATGCAATCAGTCGGAAAAAGGGCCAGGTGTGCGTAATGAAAGTTCCGGAGGGGTCCGTCACAGTACCCCCCCCCCTCCACCCCCCTGACGCACTGCACCGCAACGACACCGGCCATGGAGCAAACTAAAATAGGAGGTGCAATTATTATATTTTTTTCACCTCCACTTTTTTATAATAATAATAATAATAATAATAATATATGCCATTTAGCAGACGCTTTTATCCAAAGCGACTTACAGTCATGTGTGCATACATTCTACGTATGGGTGGTCCCGGGGGATCAAACCCACTACCCTGGCGTTACAAGCGCCATGCTCTACCAACTGAGCTACAGAAGGACACAGATGTCCACTTTGGATTTCCCACTTCAAGCCTGAATATATCATACTTTGACTAAAACAATGACCTATTGACTTAAATGATAGCGCAACATCATGGGTAAGCTCTGGGCATCGTCTTTCAATTGAAAAGAATTGAATGTCCGCTCGTGGTACTTTAAGCCTAAAGGGCTTGGGGAGCTCGTATTGACATGATATCCCCAACCCTTGGGTGTGTTCCTACGGTTCTACTGTAAGTGGATGGGTTGAGGCATGTTTCACACAGCTTCTCTCTGAGGGCCACTACATTACATTTACATTTAAGTCATTTAGCAGACGCTCTTATCCAGAGCGACTTACAAATTGGTGCATTCACCTTATGACATCCAGTGGGACAGTCACTTACACTAGGCAGCCCCGGGGCCCCATAACGCCACCAAGACACAGGACATACAGACGAAACACTAGACTAGAACAGAATGAAGCTTTAATAGTTTAGCCAGGCATGTTAAGGCTGACATGTCCCTCAGCCAGGGGCTGGTGTGAATAATGTAGGGAGCATTCTCTATCTCTGTCAGATCAACACGCCATCATACGTGTGTGTGTGTGAGTGTGCGTGTATTTGTGTATCACAGGCGGCTAGTGGCGCCTTAATTGGGGAGGACAGGCTTGTGGTAATGGCTGGAGTGGAATAGGTGGAATGGTATCAAATACATCAAACACATGGTTTCCATGTGTTTGATGCCATTCCATTCGCTCTGTTCCGGCCATTATTTAGAGCTGTCCTCCCCTCAGCAGCCTCCACTGGTGTATATGTACATGTATGCGAGTGTATGATATATGTGTGTATGCTTGCGTGTGTATGTGTGCATTCTTGTGTGTGTGTATGTGTGTTTAAGACTCCTCTCAGACACATAGTGGGTCACAAAACACTACATCTAAGTAACAAAGGGCTAGGACATGACTCAGGGGGGGGTCAATCCACTTCTGCAGCGAACTACATCATAGATATAGGTTAAATAGACACTGTTGCAGGGAACCACAGCATAGATCTGGGTTAAATGTGGTCTACTAGCCCAGCTGACCAGTGGCCAAAATATTTAAGTTCCATCCCTTGCCCTTGCCCATTGTCTCACGTAAAATAGCATCTCCACTAATCTATCTGATAACTAGCTGTGCCAGCTGTCAGATACACGCTGAGTAAAATCTAGATTTTGAGATAAGTTCCACGTTCTACAAGACAGACAAGTTGAGGGACAAGCGTCATGTAGGAGTACACCATCTGACATGAGACAATGATTCCTTATGTGAATATGTCCAATAGAAACTCTTATTTTCATTACAAAATGTTTCCTATGGAAATCGACTAAAGAATACACCCCTGGAATGAAGTGATGACCATTACCCAGGCTTCACTGTTGAGGCCCTGTTTGACGCCCTGTTGAGGACCTGTTAACTCCCTGTTGAAGTCCTGTTGAGTCCCTGTTGAGGTTCTATTGAATCCCCATTGAGGTCCTGTTGACTCCATGTTAAGATCCTGTTGAGGCCTCGTTGACTCCATGTTGAGGTCCTGTTGACTCCCTGTTGAGGTTCTATTGACTCCCCATTGAGGTCCTGTTGACTCCATGTTAAGATCCTGTTGAGGCCTTGTTGACTCCATGTTGAGGTCCTGTTGACTCCCTGTTGAGGTTCTATTGACTCCCCATTGAGGTCCTGTTGACTCCATGTTAAGATCCTGTTGAGGCCTTGTTGACTCCATGTTGAGGTCCTGTTGACCGCCTGCTCACACACAGACTGGGACTGTATCTAAGTCGCTCTGGATATGAGCGTCTGCTAAATGACTTAAATGTAATGTAAAATGTACCTGGGACGGTGCCTGTTGACTCCATGTTGAGGCCCTGTGAAGGCCCTGTTGACTCCCTGTTGAGGTCCTGTTGACTCACCATTAAGGTATTGTTGACTCCCTGTTGAGCTCCTGTTGACTCCCTGTTGAGCTCCTGTTGACTCCATATTGAGGCCCCGTGAAGGCCCTGTTGAGAACATGTTGAGGCCTTGTTGACTCCCTGTTGAGGTCATGTTGACTCACCATTAAGGTCCTGTTGACTCCATGTTGAGGTCCTGTTGACTCCATGTTGAGATCCTGTTGACTCCATATTGAGGCCCTGTGAAGGCCCTGTTGACTCCCTGTTGAGAACATGTTGAGGCCTTGTTGACTCACCATTAAGGTATTGTTGACTCCCTGTTGAGGTCATGTTGACTCACCATTAAGGTATTGTTGACTCCCTGTTGAGGTCCTGTTGAAGACCTTTTGAGGCCCTGTTGAGGTGCTGTTGAAGCCCTTTTGAGGCCCTGTTGAGGTGCTGTTGAAGCCCTTTTGAGGCCCTTTTGAGGCCCTGTTGAGATGCTGTTGAAGCCCTTTTGAGGCCCTGTTGAGGTGCTGTTGAAGCCCTTTTGAGGCCCTGTTGAGGTGCTGTTGAAGCCCTTTTGAGACCCTGTTGAGGTGCTGTTGAAGCCCTTTTGAGGCCCTGTTGAGGTGCTGTTGAGGCCCTTTTGAGGCCCTGTTGAGGTGCTGTTGAGAACCTTTTGAGGCCCTGTTGAGGTGCTATTGAGGCCCTTTTGAGGCCCTGTTGAGGTGCTGTTGGGAACCTTTGCTCCTCCAGGAGCAGAAAGGAATATGTAAAGTAAGTCAGGTGCTCTTACCATGATGGTGTGTCCAGGCTGGATCACGTTAAGTTGGGCCAAACTCTGGAGGATCTCGGTGACCGTCTGCTCACACACAGACTGGGACTGTGCCTGGGGCTCCCCTTCCTCTCCACACCCCTCCTCCACCTCCGCCCCTGTCAACTGATGACCTGTGGGAAAAGGAACACACACAAACCAATGACATCATCAAATCATCACTAATGGTCAGGTGTCCTTCTTGGTTCACACATGTACAGCGTGTTCAGTTTCTGCATCTGTTATGTCAGTCAATGAAATCTTTGTGAGAGAATAAGTGTTTTGGTGATCTGTGTGTGTGTGTGTGTATATCTGTCTGTCTGTCTCTGTCATGTTTAGTGATCAATGTAGGAGTGTAACAGTGTTGTGGCAGTTGGTGTGTGTGCATGTGTGTGTGTCTCTCCCCCTCTCTCTCACCCTCAGCGGGGCTGTCCTCTGTGGACTTGTCACTCTCTCCGTCTGCCTGTCCATCTATACCCTGATGGGCGTGCTGCAGACTAAGCTTATGACACACCTCAAATGCCTGGCCCACCGTACGCACTATACGCATGGCCTGGGTCTGATGAGAGAGAGGGAGAGATATTACTTTCTTGTTATTCATGTCAGAGAAAGATGAGAAAGAAGGAAAGAAAGAAAGAGGGAGAGACAGAACAGATACAGGTGACCTACACAGTATGGCCATTTGGCATGAGAGGAGTAATATAGCCCAGTCTCGCTCACCTTCTTCTTGGATTTGAAGACGTTACACCTGAAGGAGTTGTTGGAGCCATCTCTGGCGATGTAGCTGAAGATCTTCAGGTCCTGGGAGTCATGGGACACGTAGAAAATCCTGGAGAAACATTTGGAAGAATGTTGGACAAAAGTTGGAAGGCAGGCTTTCTCACTATGCTTACATTGCCACACAACTATTTAATAAGAGGCCAAAATGCAATGTTGAGTCAACATAGTAGCTACCAGAATACATTTTCACAGAGAGACCTATGATATAACCAACACTGTCCCAGGTTAGCATTTTCACGTTATTCCCTTCATCAGCAACAAACATAAGCTAACAGACTGAAAGAGGGAGGGACTACTTGGACAAAAAAAACACCTATTGAAACGTTTCGCTACGGTGTGCCCTAATGAATACGACTTTGGTTTAGGAATAAACCACCACCATTCATACCTATAAAAAGTAACCAAATTCACTGTCCTTGTCCCTGTGATGTGCTGAGCTGGTATATGGTCAGCCCTCTCTCTCACACACACACACACACACACACACACACACACACACACACACACACACACACACACACACACACACACACACACACACACACACACACACACACACACACACACACACACACACACACACACACACACACACACACACACACACACACACACACACACACACACACACACACACACACACTGAGCTGATATACAGTCAGTGTCAGCCATTCTACAGCACACTAGGCTACAGGGCTATAAACAGCGTCCAGTAGGAACAAACACAGCTAATTACAGCTATAAAAAGACCTGCACTAAGAGAGATAATGTTCTGTGTGTCTCTGTCACACAGACACACAGGCAAATCAAATCACATTTTATTGAGCCGAATGCAACTTGTGTAGACTTTACAGAAAAGTGATTGCTTGCGAACTTTCCCAATGATACAGAGTAATGAAAAAATAAAACAATAGTAACTAACACAAGAGGAATAAAAATACTAAACTAAATAAAGTCTGAAGTTCACATACACTTAGGTTGGAGTCATTAAAACTCTTTTTTCAACCACTCCACACATTTCTTGTGAACAAACTATAGTTTTGGCAAGTCGGATAGGACATCTACTTTGTGCATGACACAAGTCATTTTTCAACAATTTCCAACAATTGTTTGACAGATTATTTCACAATTACAGTGGGTCAGAAGTTTACATACTAACTTGACTGTGACTTTAAACAGCTTGGAAAATTCCAGAAAATTATATCATGTCTTTAGAAGCTTCTGATAGGCTAATTGATATCATTTGAGTCGATTGGAGGTGTACCTGTGGATGTATTTCAAGGCCTACCTTCAAACTCAGTGCCTCTTTGCTTGGCATCATGAGAAAATCATAAGAAATCAGCCAAGACTTCAGAAAAAAAAATTGTAGACCTCCACAAGTCTGGTTCACCCATGGGAGCAATTTCCAAACACCTGAAGGTACCACGTTTAACTGTACAAACAGTAGTACGCAAGTATAAACACCATGGGACCATGCAGCCATCATACCGCTCAGGAAGGAGAAGCGTTCTTTGGTGCAAAAAGTACAAATCAATCCCATAACAACAACAAAGGACCTTGTGAAGATGCTGGAGGAAACATGTACAAAGTATCTATATCCACAGTAAAACGAGTCCTATATCGACATAACCTGAAAGGCCGCTCAGCAAGGAAGAAGCCACTGCTCCAAAACCGCCATAAAAAAGCCAGACTACAGTTTGCAACTGCACATGGGGACAAAGATCATACTTTTTGGAGAAATGTCCTCTGGTCTGATGAAAGAAAAATAGAACTGTTTGGCCATAATGACCATTGTTATGTTTGGAAGGAAAAGGGGGAGGCTTGCAAGCCGAAGAACACCATCCCAACCATGAAGAACGGGGGTGGCAGCATCATGTTGTGGGGATGCTTTGCTGCAGGAGGGACTGGTACACTAAACAAAATAGTGGATATATTGAAGCAACATCTCAAGACATCAGTCAGTTAAAGCTTGGTCGCAAATGGGTCTTCCAAAAAAGACAATGACAATTATTCTGACATTTCATATTCTTAAAATAACATGGTGATCCTAACTGGCCTAAGAAAGGGAATTTTTACTGAGTTTAAATATATTTGGCTAAGGTGTAAGTACATTTCCGACTTCAACTGTACATATAAAATGAGCAAAACAGTATTTAAACCTTATTGTACAATGACTATGTACTGTACATAGGGCAGAAGTCTCTAAGGTGGAAGGTAGCGTACCGGGTGGTAGAACAGTGACCAAGGCTCCTGGAGACTTTTTAACAGTCTGATGGCCTGGAGGTGGAAGCTGTTTCTCAGTAGATGGTAGCGGGGTGAACAGGCCATTGCTTGGGTGGCTGAGGTCCTTGATGATCTTCTTGGCCTGCCTGTGACACCGGGTGCTGTAGATGTCCTGGAGGGCAGGCAGAGTGCACCTGTGATGTGTTGGGCTGACCACACCACCCTCTGGAGAGCCCTGCATGAAGGGACCATTTCAGCTTGTCAGTGATGTGCACACTGTGGAACTTGAAGCTTTTGTCCCTCTCCACCGTGGCTCTGTCGAAGTGGATGGGGGTGTGCCCTCTCTGCTGTCTCCTGTAGTCCACGATCAGCTCCTTTGTTATGTTGACGTCGTGGGAGAGGTTATTTGCCTGGCACCACTCTGCCAGGGCTCTCACCTCCTACCTGTAGGATGTCTCATCGTTGTTGGTAATCAGGCCTACCACTGCCGACAGCACACTTAATGATTGAGTTGGAGACGTGCGTGGCCACACAGTCATGGGTGAACAGGAAGTACAGGCAAGGGTTAGCCTTAACTAGCCTCTCAAAGCACTTCATGTTGACAGAAGTGAATGCTAGGTGGCGATAGTCATTTAGGTTAGTTACCTTGGCTTCATGGGTACAGGAACGATGGTGGATATCTTGAAGCAAGTGGGGACAACAGACTGGGATCAGGAGAGAATCAATATGTCGGTAAACACTCCAGCCAGCTGGTCTGCACATGCTCTGAGGACATGGCTTGGGATGCCGTCTGGGCCAACAGGATTGCGAGGGTTAACACGCTTAAATTACTTACTCACGTCTGCCACGGAGAACTATCCCCGTAAGCTATGGGGGCCCGCGGTGGCAGCTTGATATTGTTTTCCTTGAAGTGGGCAAAAAAGGTGTTTAAATCCGCCGGGAATGAGGCATTGGTGTGTGTGTTGTGTCGATATGAGTGTGTGTGTTTGTAGTGTATGTGTGTGGGTTTTGTGTGAAAGTGTCAGTGTAGTGTAGTGTGTATGAGTGAGGGTGTATATAGTGCATATATACACTGAGGGAACAAAACATTAGGAACACCTTCATAATATTAGGGTTGCACCCACTACTGGCTAACGTACAATCACTAGAGATCAAACTGGACAAGCTCTGTTCTAGAAAATATCCTATCAACGGGACCTCAAGAACTGTAATATCCTATATTTCGAGGAGTCGTGGCTGAACAAGGACATGGATAATATACACTGTACAAAACATTAGGAACACCTTCCTTATATTGAGTTGCACCCACGTTTCCCATCAGAACAGCCTCACTTAATTTGGGCATGGACTCTACAAGGTGTCGAAAGCGTTCCACAGGGATGCTGGCCCATGTTGACTCCAGTGCTTCCCACAGTTGTGTCCAGTTGGCTGGATGTCCTTTTGGTGGTGGACCATTCTTGATAAACACGGGAAACTGTTGAAAGTGAAAAACCCAGCAGTATTTCAGTTCTTGACACACTCAAACCAGTGTGCCTGGCACCGACTAACATACCCTGTTCAAAGGCACTGAAATATTTTGGATTTGCCGGTTCACCTTCCGAATGCCACACACACAATCCATGTCTCAATTGTCTAAAGGCTTCAAAATCCTTCTTTAAGCAGTCTCCTCCCCTTCATCTGCACTGATTGAAGTGGATTTAACAGGTGACATCTATAAGGGATGATAGCTTTCACATGGAATCACCTGGTCACTCTATGTCATGAAAAGAGCAGGTGTTCCTAATGCTTTGTACACTCAGTGTATCGTCTTGTGAGTGTGCATAGAGTCAGTGCAAGATAGGGTAAATGGAGACCGTGTAATCATTTAATTAACTACATATGGCTATTTAGCAGTCTTATGGCTTGGGGGTAGAAGTTATCTCGGAGCCTGTTGGTGCGAGAGCCGGGGCTCAGATTCCGTTTGCCGGACGGGAGCAGATTAAACAGTCTATGTCCTGGTTAGCTGAAGTCTTTGGCAACTGTTCCAGCCTTCCTCTGACACCACCTTATATAGCATTCCTGGGTGACAGGGAGCCTGGCCCAAGTCATGTACTGGGCCGTTTGCACCCCTCTCTGTAGAGTTTTGTGGTCGAGGGCGGTGCATTTTCCATACCAAACAGTGATGCAGCCAGTCAAGATGCTCTAGATGATGCAGCTGTATATGTTTTTAAGGATACGAAGGCACATGCCAAATCTTTTCAGCCTCCTGAGGGAGAAGATGTGCTGTCGTGTCCTCATCACGACTGTGTGGGTGTGTGGACCATATTAAGTCCTTAGTGATGTGGATGCCAAGGAACATGAAGCTCTCAACCCACTCCACTACAGCCCTGTCGATGTGGATAGGGGCGTGCTCTCCCCTCTTTCTCCTGTAGTCAACTATCAGCTCCTTTGTCTTACTGACGTTGAGGGAGAGGTTGTTGTCCTTGCGCCACACTGCCAAGCAGTGGAGGATCCTCGGAGGAGGACCATCTTTCTTAGTGAATTTCCTTTAAAAAATATATATATACATACTAAATATAGTCATGTCACCAAATAATTGATTAAAACACACTGTTTTGCAATGAAGGTCTCTAGCCTCACATTCAATACAAAAACCTAGGAGGCTCATGGTTCTCACCCCCTTCTATAGACTGACACAGTAATTATAACAATTTCTAGAGGACATCCTCCAACCTATCAGAGCTCTTGCAGCATGAACTGACATGTTGTCCACCAAATCAAAGGATCAAAGAATAAATTTAGTACTAAAAGCATAAGCTACAACTAGCTAGCACTGCAGTACATAAAATATGGCGAGTAGTTGACAAAAAAAAGAGGAAGAAAATAGTTGGAACAGTTTTGAACAAATCATTTCTTCCATATTAAGGAGAAGCAAGGGAGAGAGAGCTAGCTATATTTCGTCTTAAATATGTTTTCACTTTCACTTACTTAGCTAGCATCGAATGCAGCTAACTCATTTAGCCTACTCAAACCGAGATGGATTCTATGTTAAGTAGCTTGCTATGGCTATCCAATAATTTATTGCCACGGGGGCCCGCCGGTGTAACAGCTAAACTGCTTGCTGTTGACACCCACGTTACAATCCTTAATTCATAGGCTAGGTTGTAGCAACCTCATGATGGGTACAGGAAAGATGTGTACTGTTAACTAGCTAGCTAACGTTAGCTAGCTGGCTCACTAGCTAACATTACGCGTATGATCTGTGTAGTAATATTATTCATATTTTAGAAATCCATTTGCATTGCTAGTTATAGCCTAATATTAGCAAGCTAGCTAACATTGAACCTAGTTGGTTAGCTTTAGCTACCTGAAGATTCATGCATGGTGGCTAGCTATGACAATCACTTTGTATTGCTATGCTGCGTTCAAAACAAGTGGGAACTTGGAACTGGAAACTTGGAAATCTCCGACTTCAGACTTGTGTGTTCAAGACAACTGGGAACTCAAAAAAGTAGCTCCGAATCCCAAAATCATTTTGTGCCCAGACTTTCTGACCTGAAGATCACTGACTCATATATTTCAATTTTCCCAGTTGTCTTGAAAACACCATTAAGTTCATTGTTTAACTAGCTACATGTCTAAACAAGACTCCACATCGCCAGATGTTTACATGACCCATCAAATTAGCCAGGTGTGTCTGGGGGTGATTACGTTCATCTATTGTATTGAGGGAGTTATAGCATTTCTTTCACATGACCCATCAATTTAGATGGGTCAAGTGTGTCTGGGTAAGAATCATCTAATAATTATAAAATATTTATACAATCTGGACACTTTCTGTTTTTGATATTGCTACTAAGCAAATTTGCAAGTAACCATTTCACTGTAGCGTTTACACCTTCTATATCCTGTTCATGAGACAAATACACTTGGATTTGACTTAATATTGTATGTTTTTACCAGAGATGGTAATGTGAAGAACAACATGACTTGCACCAAAGTCAGTTGAAGATATAGGCCAAGAACTAGATTTTTTGCTACTACTTTCACCACTTTTAGTCTTGAAATATTTGGTTGTTTACTACACTACACTACCATGCTCACTCTGTTTAGCACATGGCCTCACGTGAATCCCTAATAAAGAGATGGGTGGGGCTAAATCTTAAGAGGGTGTGAATAATGCTGAATGGGTGTAGACAAAGAAGAACTCTCCAGTAGGTGTACTAAAACATTCAAGAGACATTTTCTCAAAAGTGGGGTTATAAGTTTAATAACTTTCAAAGTAAAATGACTTTCCCATTGTTCCTCAACTGCAGTGTATGATATATACCATTTTCTAGCTCTGATATTCTCTACTTTTATCCAGTGTAAAAAATACTATTTCATATTTTGCTACATAATAATAAATCGAGCCAGACGTCATGTATGCTGTGGCTACAAGCCAAACCCTAACCAATATATACTGTATGAGTGTAATTGCCGATGGCACACATGTAGAGGCACATTATCAGAGTGTGTAGCAGCACATATGAATGACTTCAATGTGTTATCAGGTTGGACCATCAGTGTGGCCCATAAAAGTGGGATTCACTAAAGGAGCTTCTGCTATTTTTATACCAGGAAGGTGAATTGAGATAAAGAATATATTTTCAAATGATGTCCGAGTGCATTACATTGGCTCTGGGTGAAGTAGTGCACTATATGGGGAATAGGTAGGATTTAAATTGAGACAAGACCCTGGCTGATCAAAAGGGAAGGAAATGGAGTGATGAGTGAGGCAGAGCTGTACAATAGGTGTGACACTGACCTGTATATGGGGTCAGACATGATCAGCATCTTGCTCTCGTCCCAGGTCCACTCTTTCCTCTGTGGGCAAGGAAGTCAAGGTGATGTTAACAATCAATCACAACAGTCACGGATCCACCTGTACCCAAAATAATGTCACGGGTCTGGGTCAGATCATCACGGGTATTTGTAATTTTAACTGAATTGTCCCTCGGGTATTTGTAATTTTTACTGAATTGTCCCTCGGGTATTTGTAATTTTAACTGAATTGTCCCTCGGGTATGTGTAATTTTAACTGAATTGTCTCTCAGGTATTTGTAATTTTAACTGAATTGTCCCTCGGGTATGTGTAATTTTAACTGAATTGTCTCTCGGGTATTTGTAATTTTAACTGAATTGTCCCTCGGGTATGTGTAATTTTAAATGAATTGTCCCTCGGGTATGTGTAATTTTAACTGAATTGTCCCTCGGGTATTTGTAATTTTTACTGAATTGTCCCTCGGGTATTTGTAATTTTAACTGAATTGTCCCTCGGGTATGTGTAATTTTAACTGAATTGTCTCTCGGGTATGTGTCATTTTAACTGAATTGTCTCTCGGGTATGTGTAATTTTAACTGAATTGTCCCTCGGGTATGTTTAATTTTAACTAAATTGTCCCTCGGGTGTGTGTAATTTTAACTGAATTGTCCCTCGGGTATGTGTAATTTTAACTGAATTGTCCCTCGGGTATGTGTAATTTTAACTGAATTGTCCCTCGGGTGTGTGTAATTTTAACTGAATTGTCCCTCGGGTGTGTGTAATTTTAACTGAATTGTCCCTCGGGTATGTGTAATTTTAACTGAATTGTCCCTCGGGTGTGTGTAATTTTTACTGAATTGTCCCTCGGGTATTTGTAATTTTAACTGAATTGTCCCTCGGGTATGTGTAATTTTAACTGAATTGTCCGCGGGTGTGTGTAATTTTAACTGAATTGTCCCTCGGGTGTGTGTAATTTTAACTGAATTGTCCCTCGGGTATGTGTAATTTTAACTGAATTGTCCCTCGGGTGTGTGTAATTTTAACTGAATTGTCCCTCGGGTGTGTGTAATTTTAACTGAATTGTCCCTCGGGTATGTGTAATTTTAACTGAATTGTCCCTCGGGTATGTGTAATTTTAACTGAATTGTCCGGGGGTGTGTGTAATTTTAACTGAATTGTCCCTCGGGTGTGTGTAATTTTAACTGAATTGTCCCTCGGGTATGTGTAATTTTAACTGAATTGTCCCTCGGGTATGTGTAATTTTAACTGAATTGTCCCTCGGGTGTGTGTAATTTTAACTGAATTGTCCGGGGTGTGTAATTTTAACTGAATTGTCCCTCGGGTATGTGTAATTTTAACTGAATTGTCCGGGGGTGTGTGTAATTTTAACTGAATTGTCCCTCGGGTGTGTGTAATTTTAACTGAATTGTCCCTCGGGTATGTGTAATTTTAACTGAATTGTCCGGGGGTGTGTGTAATTTTAACTGAATTGTCCCTCGGGTGTGTGTAATTTTAACTGAATTGTCCCTCGGGTGTGTGTAATTTTAACTGAATTGTCCGGGGTGTGTGTAATTTTAACTGAATTGTCCCTCGGGTGTGTGTAATTTTAACTGAATTGTCCCTCGGGTGTGTGTAATTTTAACTGAATTGTCCCTCGGGTATGTGTAATTTTAACTGAATTGTCCCTCGGGTGTGTGTAATTTTAACTGAATTGTCCGGGTGTGTGTAATTTTAACTGAATTGTCCCTCGGGTATGTGTAATTTTAACTGAATTGTCCGGGGGTGTGTGTAATTTTAACTGAATTGTCCCTCGGGTGTGTGTAATTTTAACTGAATTGTCCCTCGGGTATGTGTAATTTTAACTGAATTGTCCGGGGGTGTGTGTAATTTTAACTGAATTGTCCCTCGGGTGTGTGTAATTTTAACTGAATTGTCCCTCGGGTGTGTGTAATTTTAACTGAATTGTCCCTCGGGTATGTGTAATTTTAACTGAATTGTCCCTCGGGTGTGTGTAATTTTAACTGAATTGTCCGGGTGTGTGTAATTTTAACTGAATTGTCCCTCGGGTGTGTGTAATTTTAACTGAATTGTCCGGGTGTGTGTAATTTTAACGGGTGTGTGTAATTTTAACTGAATTGTCCCTCGGGTGTGTGTAATTTTAACTGAATTGTCCGGGTGTGTGTAATTTTAACTGAATTGTCCCTCGGGTGTGTGTAATTTTAACTGAATTGTCCGGGTGTGTGTAATTTTAACTGAATTGTCCCTCGGGTGTGTGTAATTTTAACTGAATTGTCCCTCGGGTGTGTGTAATTTTAACTGAATTGTCCCTCGGGTATGTGTAATTTTAACTGAATTGTCCCTCGGGTATGTGTAATTTTAACTGAATTGTCCCTAATTTTAACTGAATTGTCCCTCGGGTATGTGTGTAATTTTAACTGAATTGTCCCTCGGGTGTGTGTAATTTTAACTGAATTGTGTGTAATTTTAACTGAATTGTCCTCGGGTGTGTGTAATTTTAACTGAATTGTCCTCGGGTGTGTGTAATTTTAACTGAATTGTCGGGGGTGTGTGTAATTTTAACTGAATTGTCCGGGGTGTGTGTAATTTTAACTGAATTGTCCGGGGTGTGTGTAATTTTAACTGAATTGTCCGGGGTGTGTGTAATTTTAACTGAATTGTCCGGGGGTGTGTGTAATTTTAACTGAATTGTCCGGGGTGTGTGGGGTGTGTAATTTTAACTGAATTGTCCGGGGGGTGTAATTTTAACTGAATTGTGTGTAATTTTAACTGAATTGTCCGGGGGGTGTAATTTTGTGTAATTTTAACTGAATTGTCCGGGGTTGTGTGTAATTTTAACTGAATTGTCCGGGGTATGTGTAATTTTAACTGAATTGTCCGGGGTATGTGTAATTTTAACTGAATTGTCCGGGGTATGTGTAATTTTAACTGAATTGTCCGGGGTGTGTGTAATTTTAACTGAATTGTCCGGGGTGTGTGTAATTTTAACTGAATTGTCCGGGGGGTGTGTAATTTTAACTGAATTGTCCGGGGGTATGTGTAATTTCAACTGAATTGTCCGGGGTGTGTGTAATTTTAACTGAATTGTCCGGGGGGTGTGTAATTTTAACTGAATTGTCCGGGGGTGTGTAATTTTAACTGAATTGTCCGGGGTGTGTGTAATTTTAACTGAATTGTCCGGGGTGTGTGTAATTTTAACTGAATTGTCCGGGGGTGTGTGTAATTTTAACTGAATTGTCCGGGGGTGTGTAATTTTAACTGAATTGTCCGGGGTATGTGTAATTTCAACTGAATTGTCCGGGGTGTGTGTAATTTTAACTGAATTGTCCGGGGGGTGTGTAATTTTAACTGAATTGTCCGGGGGTATGTGTAATTTCAACTGAATTGTCCGGGGTGTGTAATTTCAACTGAATTGTCCGGGGTGTGTGTAATTTTAACTGAATTGTCCGGGGGTGTGTAATTTTAACTGAATTGTCCGGGGTGTGTGTAATTTTAACTGAATTGTCCGGGGTGTGTGTAATTTTAACTGAATTGTCCGGGGTGTGTGTAATTTTAACTGAATTGTCCGGGAGGGTGTGTAATTTTAACTGAATTGTCCGGGGTATGTGTAATTTCAACTGAATTGTCCGGGGTGTGTGTAATTTTAACTGAATTGTCCGGGGGTGTGTAATTTTAACTGAATTGTCCGGGGGTGTGTGTAATTTTAACTGAATTGTCCGGGGGGGTGTGTAATTTTAACTGAATTGTCCGGGGGTGTGTGTAATTTTAACTGAATTGTCCGGGGGTGTGTGTAATTTTAACTGAATTGTCCGGGGGTGCCCTGATCAAATCCGAACACGACTACTGCAGTAGAGAGAGTTGAGCGTGGCGCGTGTAGCTTGTTGTTGGCCAATCGTAATTCATCAAAGTGGCAATAGGCTACAGTCATAGAGCCAGTTAGGAGATATCTAATCAATGGAAGATGGAATTAAAATGACGGAATTAAAAGTTAAAAGAGAAGGATAGGCTACAACGACCAACAACTACTTAATATTCTGAATGGAGTTATTATTTGTAACCGTAGGATGAGAAAGTGGCAGCCTCAATAAGTCTAGCAGCTAATGTTAGCTAGCTTGACTAGCATCTCCTGGTTTTATTCAGTCAAGACAGGTACTACGTAATCATATTTGATGATAAATAACCTAGCTATGAACTTGAATAGTTTACTATAGTGCGAGTTGGCTTGGTTGGTTGCTGTCTCTCACCCCTCCCCCTTGTTGTTGTTTGACTCGCTCAGCCCCTCCCCTGGTTGCTAGAGCAGCATCACCACTCTCTCTCTCTCTCTCTCTCTCCTCTCGCGATTTATCAGCTCCGGTTAATAAAGTAGCTTAAAAAATACATTTTCTGTTGCTTTCCTCACTCGGATCAGACCGAGTCTGGATCTGACCACGTCTATACGGAACAGGTCTAGTAGTCCCAGGGTCCATTTTAGAACGGGTCTCTATTGAAAATGTTTATTTATGCATATTGGGTCCGGGTGGGAAAGCCCCAGGTCCATTTCGGAACAGGTCCAACTTGACCTCTAATTCAGAGTCGAAAGATAACATGAAGTCTAAATGTAATATTTTACGACAGACAAGAACACAACATTTACAAGACAGATTTGTTGATGTAACAATTTTATTCCCCTCATAATGACATTGACATAAGCCATCTCTGATTTGTCCCTTCATAATGACATCACCATAACCCTGCTCTCTGATTTGTCCCTTCATAAAGACATCACCATAACCATGCTCTCTGATTTGTCCCTTAATAATGACATCACCATAACCCTGCTCTCTGATTGGTCCTTTCATAATGACATCATCATAATCCTATAATTTGATTTATGTCTTCATAATGACATCATCATAAACCTACTCTTTGATTGGTCCCTTTCTAATGACACCATCCCAACTCCACTCTTTGATTGGCCTCTTCATAATGACATCACCATAACCCTGCTCTCTGATTTGTCCCTTCATAATGACATCACCATAACCATGCCCTCTGATTTGTCCCTTAATAACGACATCACCATAACCCTGCTCTCTGATTTGTCCCTTCATAATGACATCACCATAACCATGCTCTCTGATTTGTCCCTTAATAATGACATCACCATAACCCTGCTTTCTGATTGGCCCAGCCTTACCTTCTGTTTCTTCCGGAGGACTACCTTGACTCCGTCCACAGACACGATGATGCTCACTTTTTTCTTCTTGATGTTCTTGGCCTTGAAAACACAAAACTCATACTGGAAAACACAAACACATACTGTAGGTGAAGGGCTCAACACATAGGTACTGAATGAGGTGAGAGATACCGCTCTTACAGTGTAAAGTGCTTAGAGCACTTACACTATAGACAGTTTATTGATCCCCAGGGGAAGTTGCAGTCACACACACACACACACACACACACACACACACACACACACACACACACACACACACACACACACACACACACACACACACACACACACACACACACACACACACACACACACACACACACACACACACACACACACACACACACACACCCTGCTGGCAAAGTGACAGAGGCTCCAAAAGAGGAAGGCTGTCAGTGTTAGGAGATGATCCCTGCGACACACTAATATATTAGCTATCCTTTAATGGCTTGGCAGGCAGCAGCACATTAAGGAAAGAGGAAAGGACTGCCATAATTCATATCAGTAGCCAAGCTAACAATCAACTCAGTGTTTGGTACTATTGACTACAGGGACTCAGGGAGACCATTGTGAAGCAGGGTTCCTTAATACAAGCATATATTTTAATATACACTTCGTCCAAAGCCACTTAAACAACTGTCAACATTGACAGTGACACAGACATGTGGCCTGTCATGGCTCATGTGGGAATCAACTGGGTTTGTAGCAATGTGCTCTAATCCACTGAGCCATTGAAACTCCCATTGGGTTCCAACTGAACCATGGTGAGAGAGGCTACCTACCACACAGTCCCCAGTGGCCTAGCTGAACCATGGTGAGAGAGGCTACCTACCACACAGTCCCCAGTGGCCTAGCTGAACAATGGTGAGAGAGGCTACCTACCACACAGTCCCCAGTGGTCCAACTGAACCACGGTGAAAGAGGCTACCTACCACACAGTCCCCAGTGGCCTAGCTGAACCATGGTGAGAGAGACTACCTACCACACAGTCCCCAGTACCCAACTGAACCATGGTGAAAGAGGCTACCTACCACACAGTCCCCAGTGGCCTAGCTGAACCATGGTGAGAGAGACTACCTACCACACAGTCCCCAGTACCCAACTGAACCATGGTGAAAGAGGCTACCTACCACACAGTCCCCGGTGGCCTAGCTGAACCATGGTGAGAGAGGCTACCTACCACACAGTCCCCAGTGGCCTAGCTGAACCATGGTGAGAGAGGCTACCTACCACACAGTCCCCAGTGGTCCAACTGAACCATGGTGAAAGAGGCTACCTACCACACAGTCCCCAGTGGCCTAGCTGAACCATGGTGAGAGAGGCTACCTACCACACAATCCCCAGTGGTCCAACTGAACCATGGTGAGAGAGGCTACCTACCACACAGTCCCCAGTGGTCCAACTGAACCATGGTGAGAGAGGCTACCTACCACACAGTCCCCAGTGGTCCAACTGAACCATGGTGAGAGAGGCTACCTATCACACGGTGACCAGTTGAAACACGGTGACTAGTGGCCTTGCTGAACCATGAGGCTACCTACCACACAGTGACCAGTTGAAACACAGTGACCAGTGACCTAGCAGAACCATGGTGAGAGGCTACCTACCACACAGTGACCAGTGGTCCAGCTGAACCATGGTGAGAGAGGCTACCTACCACACAGTGACCAGTTGAAACACGGTGACCAGTGGCCTAGCAGAACCATGGTGAGAGAGGCTACCTACCACACAGTGACCAGTGGCCTAGCAGAACCATGGTGAGAGAGGCTACCTACCACACAGTGACCAGTGGTCCAGCTGAACCATGGTGAGAGAGGCTACCTACCACACAGTGACTAGTGGCCTTGCTGAACCATGAGGCTACCTACCACACAGTGACCAGTTGAAACACGGTGACTAGTGGCCTAGCTGAACCATGGTGAGAGAGGCTACCTACCACACAGTGACCAGTTGAAACATCGTGACTAGTGGCCTAGCTGAACCATGAGGCTACCTACCACACAGTGACCAGTTGAAACACGGTGACTAGTGGCCTAGCTGAACCATGAGGCTACCTACCACACAGTGACCAGTTGAAACACCGTGACTAGTGGCCTAGCTGAACCATGAGGCTACCTACCACACAGTGACTAGTGGCCTTGCTGAACCATGAGGCTACCTACCACACAGTGACCAGTTGAAACACGGTGACTAGTGGCCTTGCTGAACCATGAGGCTACCTACCACACAGTGACCAGTTGAAACACCGTGACTAGTGGCCTAGCTGAACCATGAGGCTACCTACCACACAGTGACTAGTGGCCTAGCTGAACCATGAGGCTACCTACCACACAGTGACTAGTGGCCTTGCTGAACCATGAGGCTACCTACCACACAGTGACTAGTGGCCTTGCTGAACCATGAGGCTACCTACCACACAGTGACCAGTTGAAACACGGTGACTAGTGGCCTAGCTGAACCATGAGGCTACCTACCACACAGTGACTAGTGGCCTTGCTGAACCATGAGGCTACCTACCACACAGTGACCAGTTGAAACACGGTGACTAGTGGCCTAGCTGAACCATGAGGCTACCTACCACACAGTGACCAGTTGAAACACGGTGACTAGTGGCCTAGCTGGACCATGAGGCTACCTACCACACTGTGACCAGTTGAAACACGGTGACTAGTGGCCTAGCTGAACCATGAGGCTACCTACCACACAGTGACCAGTTGAAACACGGTGACTAGTGGCCTTGCTGAACCATGAGGCTACCTAGACCAGTGCTGAAGTTAGAGTTGAAGACATTAAACAACAGTACATGTTTTGTTCCTTGTTCTTCTCCAAATAATGGTTGGGTGAGTGATGAGAACACTGTCTGACTGAGGTACTGATGATGTGAGTTCCCTAGGAACAAATAGTGACATTCATGTTCAGTTGGCTTAACACTAAACACTACACTGAGGTTGATCAGGGGACAATGATCACTCCTATACATTCCCAAAATGTTATCATTATTTAAAGGAAAACTCCATCCAAAAACAATCTCTTGGTATTTGTTTCATTAGTCCATTGTTGACATCGTCCCAAAATGTTTTGCTTGTCAGCAATCAAGTTTTCAAGATATATAACTTCAAAATACATAAATCATCCCTGTATGCTGCATTTTACATCATACGATGCTGCGTTATGCATCATATGATTTTCTGTAGTTTGAAAGTTATATATCTTGAAAACTTGATTGCTGATATGCAAAACATTTAGTGATAAACCGGTTACTCGATTGCCCTCTTTCATTTGGGATTGTTACATCTGTTCTTCCTCTCATCCATTCTAATGTCATGGCACTCCACATTCACACGCAATCCAATCCCAGGCTGATTAGCTGATTAGCTCATGCTAATGGCCATATTAATGTTTATTTCTGGACAGTTGACTTCTAGCAGCTGCTGCCCTCCCCTGTGGGTGATGTTAAGCCATTGGACCTTGAGAAACATCTGATAGGATAGTTTCCCAGTCAGTGTTGATGACTCATCTGTCTGTATGGATGGCTGAGAGCAGGAGGTCCATTATTAAACGAAGTCAGTCCTTGACTGAGCCACATCAACTCGACACACACACAAAGGAATCCACACACACGTTGATGAAAGACGAACATAGACACACGAATAAACGCATGTAGACGCACACATTCGCACACACACTGTACACAAACACTCAAACACCCCCATCCATATACCCCCCCCCCAAACAATCCATCCTACTATATACTGTATTTCAACATATAACAATAAAACAGCCCAGGTTGTTCAGTTCCCAAATTTCCCGGTTCCCAGAATAGGTGTCCTGCTCTTCTCGTCTTCTGCTTGTTGGCAGGATGAGACATGGCAGCTCTGTGTCTGCTCAGAGTGGCTAACACACTTCCTGCGTGTCTGGCCATTGTGTCGGCTCAGAGGAAGTCTAGCTAGCGAAGTTAGCATGTCCGCCACGTCGCCTCCACTCAGCCTCACGGTTCCTCACTTAAACATGAACCCAGTTAGCATCAACTCCGACAACTATAAGGCCAGGATTGTGTTCATTATGTCATGTGATGGAAATCATTTTAAAACATTTTGCAACAGAAAACCAGGTTCAAGGCCTGAGACCAGGGTTGTGTTCATTAGGGGAACACAACATAAATTGCTTAAATTGCAATTGGAAATGGAATTGAGCGTTCATTACTGGACGAGGAGAGGTAGTCCTTTACCATTTTTCAGTCTGTTTTGTTTGGTGCCTAATAAACATGACCAAAGACTACAGAGTCTATCATAACAGTATGGTAACAGTCTATCATAACAGTATGGTAACAGTCTATCATAACAGTATGGTAACAGTCTATCATAACAGTATGGTAACAGTCTATCATAACAGTATGGTAACAGTCTATCATAACAGTATGGTAACGGTCTATCATAACAGTATGGTAACAGTCTATCATAACAGTATGGTAACAGTCTATCATAACAGTATGGTAACAGTCTATCATAACAGTATGGTAACAGTCTATCATAACAGTATGGTAACAGTCTATCATAACAGTATGGTAACAGTATATTATAACAGTATGGTAACAGTCTATCATAACAGTATGGTAACAGTCTATCATAACAGTATGGTAACAGTCTATCATAACAGTATGGTAACAGTCTATCATAACAGTATGGTAACAGTCTATCATGACAGTATGGTAACAGTCTATCATAACAGTATGGTAACAGTCTATCATAACAGTATGGTAACAGTATGGTAACAGTCTATCATAACAGTATGGTAACAGTATATTATAACAGTATGGTAACAGTCTATCATAACAGTATGGTAACAGTCTATCATAACAGTATGGTAACAGTCTATCATAACAGTATGGTAACAGTCTATCATAACAGTATGGTAACGGTCTATCATAACAGTATGGTAACAGTCTATCATAACAGTATGGTAACAGTCTATCATAACAGTATGGTAACAGTCTATCATAACAGTATGGTAACAGTCTATCATAACAGTATGGTAACAGTCTATCATAACAGTATGGTAACAGTCTATCATAACAGTATGGTAACAGTCTATCATAACAGTATGGTAACAGTCTATCATAACAGTATGGTAACAGTCTATCATAACAGTATGGTAACAGTCTATCATAACAGTATGGTAACAGTCTATCATAACAGTATGGTAACAGTCTATCATAACAGTATGGTAACAGTATATTATAACAGTATGGTAACAGTCTATCATAACAGTATGGTAACAGTATATTATAACAGTATGGTAACAGTCTATCATAACAGTATGGTAACAGTATATTATAACAGTATGGTAACAGTATATTATAACAGTATGGTAACAGTCTATCATAACAGTATGGTAACAGTCTATCATAACAGTATGGTAACAGTCTATCATAACAGTATGGTAACAGTCTATCATAACAGTATGGTAACAGTCTATCATAACAGTATGGTAACAGTCTATCATAACAGTATGGTAACAGTATATTATAACAGTATGGTAACAGTCTATCATGACAGTATGGTAACAGTCTATCATAACAGTATGGTAACAGTCTATCATAACAGTATGGTAACAGTATGGTAACAGTCTATCATAACAGTATGGTAACAGTATATTATAACAGTATGGTAACAGTCTATCATAACAGTATGGTAACAGTCTATCATAACAGTATGGTAACAGTCTATCATAACAGTATGGTAACAGTCTATCATAACAGTATGGTAACAGTATATTATAACAGTATGGTAACAGTATATTATAACAGTATGGTAACAGTATATTATAACAGTATGGTAACAGTCTATCATAACAGTATGGTAACAGTATATTAAAACAGTATGGTAACAGTCTATCATAACAGTATGGTAACAGTATATTATAACAGTATGGTAACAGTATATTATAACAGTATGGTAACAGTCTATCATAACAGTATGGTAACAGTCTATCATAACAGTATGGTAACAGTATATTATAACAGTATGGTAACAGTCTATCATAACAGTATGGTAACAGTCTATCATAACAGTATGGTAACAGTCTATCATAACAGTATGGTAACAGTCTATTATAACAGTATGGTAACAGTATATTATAACAGTATGGTAACAGTCTATCATAACAGTATGGTAACAGTCTATCATAACAGTATGGTAACAGTATATTATAACAGTATGGTAACAGTCTATCATAACAGTATGGTAACAGTCTATCATAACAGTATGGTAACAGTCTATCATAACAGTATGGTAACAGTCTATCATAACAGTATGGTAACAGTCTATCATAACAGTATGGTAACAGTCTATCATAACAGTATGGTAACAGTCTATCATAACAGTATGGTAACAGTCTATCATAACAGTATGGTAACAGTCTATCATAACAGTATGGTAACAGTATATTATAACAGTATGGTAACAGTCTATCATAACAGTATGGTAACAGTCTATCATAACAGTATGGTAACAGTCTATCATAACAGTATGGTAACAGTCTATCATAACAGTATGGTAACAGTCTATCATAACAGTATGGTAACAGTATATTATAACAGTATGGTAACAGTCTATCATAACAGTATGGTAACAGTGTATCATAACAGTATGGTAACAGTCTATCATAACAGTATGGTAACAGTCTATCATAACAGTATGGTAACAGTCTATCATAACAGTAAAGTAACAGTATATTATAACAGTATGGTAAAAGTCTATCATAATGGTGGAAGGCCCTGTATGTTGGGGGGGACAGAAAAAGAGAGAAGAGCTAACGTATTGCACTGGCCTCCCGCAAGGCGTGACCTTCCCTATCCACGGTGCCATAGGCTAATTGGCTGACATGTCTGAGCATGCCATGGCCTGCTACCACACTTAATATGAATGCACTGAGATGTGCCGGTGTGTGTGAGGTTGGGTAAAAAGTATGTGTGCACGTGCGTACATTAGTATAGGCCTACATATGTGGGCAAGTACGCGTACCAGCGTGTGTATGTGAGTAAGAGTGTGTGTGTGTGCCTGTGTATGTATAATGCCACCATCTCGCTACTCTCCTCTGCTTTAGGTCTACGGTGATTAAAGTTTCAAAGCTAATTACTGAGAGCGGGGTCCTGGGAGAGCTGATTAAATAGAAGATGAGCAATGAGAAGGAGAGAGGGAGCGAGACAGACAGGGAGGAAGAGAGAAAGATGGGGATGAAAGAGAAAGATAGGAAGAGAGAAATGAAAGAGGGACGAGGAAGAAGAGAGGAGACTGAGTGACAGACAGGGATGAAGAAAGAGATGAGATGGAAAAAGAGAGAGAGATTGACACAATCAGTCACAAAGCAAAAGTTTTGATTCTACACAAGCCCCTAGCTCAGACAGACAGTTCCACTGTGGCATGTTGATTGGAATTTATATCTCACATGACCATGTTCACACAACAAAACATTTGCTGAGTGCAAACCCTACTAAACAGATGCCTTTAAAGATAAGGAGGTAGCAGGTAGCCTTGTGGTTAGAGCACTGGGCCAGTAACCAAAAGGTTGCTAAATCCAACCCCCGAGCTGACACGGTAAAAATCTGTCGTTCTGCCCCTGAATAAGGCAGTTAACCCACTGTTCCTGGGCTGTCATTATAAATAAGAATTGGACTTGCCTAGTTACATTTTTTTAAATAAATAAAAAATGAGTAAGAGAACAGTAGGACAGCTCTTTCAGGCAGGACATCTGTGCAGTGTTTCCTTACCTTAACATTATATAGGTGGGACGTCCCCCACACAGATCTGTTCCAAAGAACATTGGTTTCAATGGAACATTTTGTTTAAAGAGAAACTGGATGTTGATATTACAGCATATACTCTGGCTAGACACAAAGACAGTGAAACAGGGTCATCACTGGCCCTAAGTGCTGCTGGGTCTCAATCTGCCCTTAAAGAAACACTCATTGTACTTTATACACACACACCCTTATGCACGTTAACAAAGCAGTCATACAAACACATTTACACACACACTTTCACACACATGAACACACACACACAGCAACAGACACACACACACACACACACACACACACACACACACACACACACACACACACACACACACACACACACACACACACACACACACACACACACACACACACACACACACACACACACACACACACACACACACACACACACACACACAGACACACACAGACACAGAAACACACACACACACACACACACACACACACACACACACACACACACACACACACACACACACACACACACACACACACACACACACACACACACACACACACACACACACACACACACACATCAACATGCCACCCCCCAGAGTCCTGGACACACACACACACACACGCACGCACGCACGCACGCACGCACGCACGCACACACACACACATCAACATGCCACCCCCCAGAGTCCTGGACACACACTTTTCACTCCATCTCTATTTGTGTAAAAACTCCAAAATGGCAAACGGAGGTCTTTTATAATTCACATTTTGTGTCAGCATCCTGCTGGAGGAAAAACGTTTTTGTAACTTCATCGAAGTATGAAAATTTTATATTTTTCTTTGCTTAAGTGCAAAAGTGTTGTGAAATATTCAAGATTTAATGCACTTGCATTGTTCTCCCTGTTTCCGTCATAAACAGCAGAGCAAACAATTAAAAGTTATCACGACACGTAGCTCCCTCGGGCTCGACATGTTAAAATAACAACTGACGAGGAAGTGTTTTCAGAGCACAAGTGAACATTTTTGTCCATTATGTTGGGCTTTTTGAGATACTTCTGAACCCTGGGAGAGTAACATGTAGGCTAGAGAGACTGGATAACGAGAATAATGAATGATCATGTAAGAAGCACTATAGGCGTACACAGTTCTAATCTTTACACATACCGAGGAAATTCCACTGTAACAGTGTGACACTGACTCAGTTCCTTCACTTTATAATGTGTGTCAAACAAAAACCAATGATTGCAAGTTAAACAAACTCTAGGCACAATAACTACTTTTAACAATTTCCACTCTCCATTTGACAAAAACACATTTACTTGAAGAACAGTGCAGATGCAAAGTTTGGTAACAGAAATGCCTGTTTGTGCCGTCATGCTGTTGCACAGTATCACTCTGTCACAATGGAATCAGTAACAACATTGATACTGAGGTCATATACTGAATAGCCGGTTGACATTTATTGTCATGAGTTTAATTCTGGAGGCAGAACTGAGCAATTTTCCCTTAGATAGGCTAGCTCCAAAGTCCAAATTGGCTATATTGTAAAAAAAAAAGTTCTTTTTGGTCTTAATTTAGAGTTAGGGTTAGGCATTAGGGTTAGCAGTGTGGTTAAGGTTAGGCATTAGGGCTAGCAGTGTGGTTAAGGTTAGGGTTAAGGTTAGATTGAATTACTTTGTGGCTGTGCCAGCTAGTGACCACTCTGCAGACCGGCCCCCAAAACACGATTCATGATGAAAAACACTACTGAATATGGTCCAGAACACTTGAACTGGACTGACCACCTGCTCTGATTCTCCACACCGTAGCACACATGCAGTCACTTATGCACACACCCACACAGAATTACACACACACATATACAGTCCCTTCAGAAAGTATTAACACACTTGTTCCACATTTTGTTGTGTTACAAAGTGGGATTATAATGGATTTAATTTGTCAACAATCTACACAAAATACTATGTAATGTCAAAGTGGAAGAAAAATGATAATATTTGTAAATAAATATATATCTTGATGAGATAAGTATTCAACCCCCTGAGTCAATACTTTTTAGAATCACCTTTGGCAGTGAATACAGCTGTCTTTCTAGGTAAGTCTCGAAGAGATTTGCACACCTGGATTGTACAATATTAGCACATTACTATTTTTTAAATTCTTCAACCTCTATCAAGTTGGTTGTTGACCATTGCTAAGCCATTTTCAAGTTTTGCCATAGATTTTTAAGCCGATTTAAGTCAAAACGGTATCTAGGCCACTCAGGAACATTCAATGTCGTCATGGTAAGCAACTCCAGTGTATATTCTGTTGTGTGTTTTTGGTTATAGTCCTCCTGAAAGGTGAATGTCTCCCAGTGTCTGGTGGAAAGCAGACTGAACCTGGTTTCTCTCTAGGATTTTGCCTGTGCTTAGCTCTATTCCATTCATTTTTATTCTAAAAAAACTTGCAGACGACAACCATACCCATAACATGATGCAGCCACTACCAAGCTTGGAAATAGTGGTACTTAGTGATGTGTTGTTATGGATTTGCCCCTAACAATCTGTAACTCTATGTATCCAGGACATAAAGTTCATTTCTTAGCCACATTTTTTTGCAGTTTTACTTTACTGCCTTATTGCAAACAGGATGCATGTTTTGGAATATTTGTATTCTGTACAGGCTTCCTTATTTTCACAATGTCATTGAGAAGTAAATGCAATGTTGTTGATCCATCCTCAGTTTTCTCCTATCACAGCCATTACACTCTAACTGTTTTCAAGTCACCATTGGCCTCATGGTTACAACCCTGAGTGTTTTTCTTCCTCTTTGGCAACTGAGTTAGGAAGGATGCCTGTATCTTTGTAGTGACTGGGTGTATTGAATGAATAACTTCACCATATTCAAAGAGATATTCAATATCTGCTTTTTTATCTTTACTCATCTACCAATAGCTGCTCTTCTTTGCGAGGCATTGGAAAACCTCCCTGGTATTTGTGGTTGAATCTGTGTTTGAAATGCACTGTTCTACTGAGGGAGCTTACAGATAATTGTATGTGTGGGGTACAGAGATGAGGGAGGCATTCAAAAATCATGTTAAACATGAGTGATTCCATGCATCTTATGAAGCTTGTTAAGACATTTTTTACTCCTGAAATTATTTAGGCTTGTCATTACAAAGGGGTTGAATACTTATTGACTCAAGACATTTCAGCTTTTCATTCATTTGTAAAAATTCCATTTTGACATTATGGGGTGTTGTTTGTAGGCCAGTGACACAAAATCTCAATTGAATCCATTTTAGATTCAGGGTATAACAAAATCAAATTTGTCCAGGGGTGTGAATACTTTCTGCTACACACACTGCCCTCCATCCCCCCCTTCCCCAAAACACCTGTAAATGTTGGACTATAGATTGTACCTTCCTGTATTATACTTATGGTCAAATGTTTATTCTATTCTACTGAGCCATTTACTTTATGTTCATATTCTAATATTTTATTATGTCTTATTGTTGTTACATTATAATATATGGCATTTAGCAGATGCTTTTATCCAAAGCGACTTACAGTCATGTGTGCATACATTCTACGTATGGGTGGTCCCGGGGATCGAACCCACTACCCTGGCGTTACAAGCGCCATGCTCTACCAACTGAGCTTGAGAAGGAACCTGCGAGTAAGCATTTAGTTGGAAAATGTACACCACGCATTTGCCGTACAAACAGCGAACAAAAATTGAAACAATTGGAAGACTTTAAAGCAGGGGTCGGCAAACAGACTTTAAAATCACATGAATTCAGCTATAAATGTGTTAATTTAGGAAACAACGCTAGGTCAATTGTGCACCGCCCTATCCCAATCACAGCCGGATGTGATTCAGCCTGGATTTGAACCAGGGACTGTAGTGTTGCCTCTTGCTCTGAGATGCAGTGCCTTAGACCGCTTCACCACTCGGGAGCCCAAATCACTATTAAAATCACTATACCCTTAAAAATAATGCACTTCAAAGTCTTAAAACACTAGATGGATGACTAAATAGACTGAATCATCACTCATAAGGAGGTACGCAAAAAAACATTCCTTCAGCGTTTCCGTTAGTCATTTATTATAAGAAGACAGCTTGAATAGTGATGACTTTGCGCAAAGTCACAAAATGATGGAAAAGCTCCAGATATAATATCTGATCTCAGTACAATCAGGTTCACCCTTTAAAAACACTCAGACGCTATAATTGGTCTACATTTTTCTCTTATAGAATACTACAGAGCTTTAACCAGGTCTTACTAAGTTCTCTTATAGAATACTACAGAGCTTTAACCAGGTCTTACTAAGTTCTCTTATAGAATACTACAGAGCTTTGCCAGGTCTTACTAAGTTCTCTTATATAATACTACAGAGCTTTAACCAGGTCTTACTAAGTTCTCTTATAGAATACTACAGAGCTTTAACCAGGTCTTACTAAGTTCTCTTATAGAATACTACAGAGCTTTGCCAGGTCTTACTAAGTTCTCTTATAGAATACTACAGAGCGTTGCCAGGTCTTACTAAGTTCTCTTATAGAATACTACAGAGCTTTGCCAGGTCTTACTAAGTTCTCTTATAGAATACTACAGAGCGTTGCCAGGTCTTACTAAGTTCTCTTATAGAATACTACAGAGCTTTGCCAGGTCTTACTAAGTTCTCTTATAGAATACTACAGAGCTTTGCCAGGTCTTACTAAGTTCTCTTATAGAATACTACAGAGCGTTGCCAGGTCTTACTAAGTTCTCTTATAGAATACTACAGAGCTTTGCCAGGTCTTACTAAGTTCTCTTATAGAATACTACAGAGCGTTGCCAGGTCTTACTAAGTTCTCTTATAGAATACTACAGAGCTTTGCCAGGTCTTACTAAGTTATCTTATAGAATACTACAGAGCGTTGCCAGGTCTTACTAAGTTCTCTTATAGAATACTACAGAGCTTTGCCAGGTCTTACTAAGTTCTCTTATAGAATACTACAGAGCTTTGCCAGGTCTTACTAAGTTCTCTTATAGAATACTACAGAGCGTTGCCAGGTCTTACTAAGTTCTCTTATAGAATACTACAGAGCTTTGCCAGGTCTTACTAAGTTCTCTTATAGAATACTACAGAGCGTTGCCAGGTCTTACTAAGTTCTCTTATAGAATACTACAGAGCTTTGCCAGGTCTTACTAAGTTATCTTATAGAATACTACAGAGCGTTGCCAGGTCTTACTAAGTTCTCTTATAGAATACTACAGAGCTTTGCCAGGTCTTACTAAGTTCTCTTATAGAATACTACAGAGCTTTGCCAGGTCTTACTAAGTTCTCTTATAGAATACTACAGAGCATTGCCAGGTCTTACTAAGTGACGCTCCGGCGTATTTGCCAGTTCAGCAGTGGAAGTGCTTTCAGTTAAGACCTTTAAACGAAGGAGACACACATACATTACAAAATTCGATAGGAAATTGGAAAGAGGGCCGGGTGTATCATTTTGAAACAAGCCTCTCTGGCATAAAAGGTCTATGCGGCATAAACCAATGGTACCGTCATCCATAACATTCCACAGTGTTGTTAAAAAGAAGAGGGAAGTGGATTTGCTTTTTCTTTCATCAAAATAAAGAGATGCCAATGACTACAGAGGAGATGAGTCTAAGGAAAGAGTATACTCTCGTTACCTCGCAATCCAACCAAGGTGCATCAATTCAATTGAGGAACAAACTAGTGAGAGGTAATCACAGACATTATGTGACCCTGGAGGTAACGGTATGTTTCAACCTTCTCCTTTCAAAGGCCTTTTGTCCCACTACCTCCCCGTATGAATGAACCCTCTTCCTGAGCCCCCAATTCTCCCATCAAAGTCACTAGCCCACCAACATCCTCAGAGAGAGAGAGAAAACCTCTCTTCTCATGTACTGTATGTTTCAGATACATTCCATTTGACTACAGTGTAGGCCTCAGGACAAGGCAGAGCCTAAGTCTGTGGAGAAGTCTGTCTTTCCACATGTTCCCAGAAATGGCTCTACTAAAAAATAGGATTCATTTAAGCACCATACAGTAAGGCAACAAAGCTGGATTGAGACTGGTTTTGGGGTAGATGTTAACTGCCTGTTTTCTCAATGACAAAGGCGCTCTCAGTTGAGAGGAAAGGGGCCCAGTCATTTTCTACTAATTGTAGAGCTACGTGTTTTCAATGTTCAATGTCACATGCACAAGTACAGTGAAATGCCTTTCTTGCAAACTCAAAACCCCAAAATTAAATAATCAATAACAGTGTAATACTAGAAAAAAACACAAGAGAAATAAGAAGAAATATGAAAAACACAATAAGTACGTAAGTAAGTATACTATATATACGGTAAGTTCCAATACCATATTTACAATGTGCAGGGATACTGGAGTGATGGAGGTAGGTACACTGTATGTACAGGGTTAAGGTGACTAGGCAACAGGATCTAAGATAAACAGAGTAGGAGCATCTTGCAGGTGAGTGGGTGTGCGAGTGTGTAGAGTCAGTATAAATGTATGTGCATATTATGTGTGAGTGCAGATGATGGAGTGAGAGTGAGTGTGTAGAACCTTGTGAGTGCAGATGATGGAGTGAGAGTGAGTGTGTAGAACCTTGTGAGTGCAGATGATGGAGTGAGAGTGAGTGTGTAGAACCTTGTGAGTGCAGATGATGGAGTGAGAGTGAGTGTGTAGAACCTTGTGAGTGCAGATGATGGAGTGAGAGTGAGTGTGTAGAACCTTGTGAGTGCAGATGATGGAGTGAGAGTGAGTGTGTAGAACCTTGTGAGTGCAGATGATGGAGTGAGAGTGAGTGTGTAGAACCTTGTGAGTGCAGATGATGGAGTGAGAGTGAGGGTGTAGAACCTTGTGAGTGCAGATGATGGAGTGAGAGTGAGTGTGTAGAACCTTGTGAGTGCAAAACAAAAAGGTCAATAATGATACAAGGTTAACTCAGATAGTCTATGTAGTTATTTTTTTAAACTATTAATCAGTCTTGTTGCTTAGGGAGAGAAACTGTTCAAGAGTTTGTTGGTGCCAGACTTGATGCACCAGTACCACATGCCGTGCGGAAGCATAAATTGTCTTTAACAATTTTCTGGGTCTTCCTACCACCCCGCCTTATATAGATATCCTTTATGGCAGGGAGCTCGGTCCCAGTGATGTTCTGGGCTGTCCGCACCACCCTCTGTAGCGCCATGCGATTAAGGGTGGTGCTATTGCCATACCAGGTAGTGATGCAGTCAGTCAAAATGCTCTCAATGGTACAGCTGTAGAACTTTTTGAAGATTTGAGGGGCCGTCCAAAACTTTTTCAACCTCCAGAGGGAGAAGAGGAGCTGTTGTCACTTCATCGCGACTCTGTGCGTGTGTTTGGACCATTTTAAGTCTTTAGTGATTTGGACACCGAGGAACTTGAAGCTCTCGACCTGCTCCACTGCAGCCCTGTCAATATGGATGTGGGCGTACTCTCCCCTCCATTTCCTGTAGTCCAAGATCAGCTCCATGGCCTTACTGACATTGAGGGAAAGGCTGTTGTTCTGGCACCACACTGCTAGGTCAGTGACCTCTTCCCTGTAGACTGACTCATCGTCACCGGTGATCAGGCCTACCACTGTCGTGTTGTCAGCAAACTTGATGATGGTGTTGGAGGCGTGCTTGGCCACGCAGTTGTGGGTGAACAGGGAGTACAGGAGGGGACTAAGCACACACCCCTGTGGGGTCCCTGTGTTGGGTGTCAGCGTGGTAGAGCTGATGTTGCCTACCCTCACCACCTGTGGTCGACCCTTCAGGAAGTCCAGGATCCAGATGCAGAGGGAGGTGTTCAGACCCAGAGTGCTAAGCTTGATGACGAGTTTGGAGGGGACAATGGTGTTGAACACTGAGCTGTAGTCAATAAATAGCATTCTCACATACAGTAGGTATTCCTCTTATCTAGGTGTGTGAGGGCAGTGTGGAGAACAATTGAGATTGCGTCATCTATGGATCTATTGGGGCAAATTGGAGTGGGTGACAAAACCAGCCTCTCAAAGCACTTCATAATAAAGTGAGTGCTACAGGGCGGTAATTACTGTGGCATGAAGACTTAGAGTTCTTGGGGACAGGAATGATGGATGTCATCTTAAAACATATGGGTATTACAGACTAGACCAAGGAGAGGTTGAAAATTACCGTGAATATGCCTGCCAGCTGTTCTGCACATGCTCTGAAAACGCACCCTGGAATACCATCAGGCCCGCAGCCTTGCGGGTGTTGACCTGATTAAAGACCTTTCTCACATCGCCCTCGGAGAGCAAGATCACCCAATCCTCTGGGTCAATGATGGCCTTCACACCCAGCACAATGTTGTTGTTGTCAAAGCGTGCATAAAATGCATTGAGTTCATCTGGTAGAGAGGAATCGTTGGGCAGATCACAGTTGGGTCTTCCTTTGTAATCTGTAATGGACTGCAGCCCCTGCCACATGTGGCGGGTGTCTGAACATGTGTAGTATGATTCTACCGTATTGTTATATTGTCGTTTTGCTTGTTTGATGACTCTGTGGAGGTCATAGCTGGACTACTTATTCCTGTCCTCGGCCGTAGCCTCAGGGTTGTCTACGATAGCTCTTTGTAAGATAGCCCTGTCCTTTAGTTTACCGCCAACCTCTGTGTTTGTCCAGGGCAGGTGATTGGGGAAGCAGTGAACCCACACCGTGGGGACGACGTTGCCGATTAATTTTCTAATGAATTCGGTGACAGAGGTGGTCAGCTCGTCAATGTTATCGGCGGATTCTCTAAACATTTTCCAATCAGCGCTAGCAGTCTTGTAGCATAATCTCAACAGAGCGAGTCACAGGAACTTCCTGTTCGAGTTTCTGCTTGTAAACAGGAAGCAGGAGTATGGAATCATGATCTGATTTGTGGAATGGTGGACGAGGCAGGGCCTTGTATGCTTGCTTGTGGGTAGAATAACAGTGGTCTAGGACTATATCGTCCCTAGTGGCGTTGGTGACGTGTTGATGAATGTTGGGCATCACATGTCTTAGTTACACCGAAAATCATAAAAGTAGTCTTTAAATATAGGTTTTCTTGCCTTGTACAGTTCATTAAGTGCCAGCTTGTTATTTTTCTTGTCATGAGGAGAAATGTATACAGCAGTCACGATAACAGCTGAAAACTCCCTCGGGAGTTAGAAGGGTCGGCATTTGACCATCACGTATTTCAAGACAGGTGAACAGTGGGTCGACCCCTCAACCACGCTGGAGTTAGCACACCAGTTGGTGTTGATGCAGAGGCAAAGGCATCTGTCAACATCTCTCTAATGAAAGGCTAGTCTTGTAGGATCCATCATATATGTTGGATCAAGGTGAAAAAGCCTCATTATTGTTATTTTATTGTGTTACCTTTCATTTTAAAATTGTACTTTAGTTTAGTTAGTAAATATTTTCTTAGCTAATTCTTGAACTGCATTGTTGGTTAAGGGCTTGTAAATAAGCATGACCATTTTATTTGGCCTGAAGAACTGAACGGAGTCCACGGTAAACTCAGCGTAGGATCGATTTACACACAGACAGGGGTCTAAGGAGTGTTGTTCTAATGTTCTTCCAATGTCACTTCTCCAATGCACCTAAGCAGAGGTCCTTTAGTTAAAATCTTTTATTTTTTTTAACCTTTATTTAACTAGGCAATTCTTGTAGGATATGTTATGTCCGTTGGTGCAAGGTTGATAAACTGAACATAACAACCGACTACTGGATTGATTTACATACCGATGGGAGTTACAGTGAATCTTATTCATAGTTCTTTCTTCCTGTTTTCAGAGAAAGTGACTTGGTGGGGACGGAGCTAAAATTTTATAAACAGATTGAAGGACTGAGAAATTATAAACTGCCCACAATCCACCATAGCTCAGCTCAAAGGATGCTCAAAGGACAGTGGAGTGCAAGGAGCATTATGGGCCATTGCTGCTCCCTGCCGAACCGTTGGCTCTATACAACCCTCACAATGGCCCCTATGGACTGTATCGCGGCAACCGCCTCAATGCAATTCTCAGGATTGAGGAATTTCTAGGCATTTTCATCTTTTTTGAAAGACTCTGACAAAGAGCCTGCTGTTGAGGATCTGCGCCGAGCTGAAAAACACAACAACTGTCCAACGGCCTTCTAACATTCAACTTGAAAAGAATCTCAGAGGAATCCGAGGAACTCAAAGTTATGGCTAGTTGGTGAGAAACAAATCAAAACTGGACAGACTGACAAGAGGCCTTCACATAGTTTTGTTCCGTGGCTTTCTACATGACAATACAGTAAGGGGTTTTTCCTTGAACAGAACTCCAATTCCAAGAGGGCCTGTAAATGATTAGGTTCCCTGAAATCCTTCCTGTACCTTCTGTTTCTCAGCCATAACGTGGAAGGTTTGATAACCAGTGGTTATGTGTGTTCTATACTAATTATCATCTTAGCATCTTTCTAGACGGAGGCAGTGCAGTGATGTTGTTCCCTCCCTCCATATCAGTTCAGTCTCTACATTCTGGACCTAAGCCAGAAGAGGAGGAGGGTGGTCCAACTGTGACGTAAGAGCGAGAAAAAACACACACGACTAGAGTCTTACCCTCGGACAGCGGGGGAGTGAGAGAGTAGTTGCCGAGCAGGTCGCTATGGACAACGCCCTTGACCTGGTTCAGGAGTGTGTGAAGTGTCTGTATGTGTGTTAGCGCACGTATGCGTATCTGTGTGTATATATGAAAGTGAGTGCGTGTGTATGAAATGTGGGATTTCTGCCTGACTGCACATGTTATTGATTGACCTCTTGGGCTGCAGTCTAGCCCAGTGGGAGAGAGGGTTGGGAGATACGGCTGGCTGGGAGAGAAGGCTGGCTGGGAGAGAAGGCTGGCTGGGAGAGAGGGTTGGGAGATACGGCTGGCTGGGAGAGAAGGCTGGCTGGGAGAGAAGGCTGGCTGGGAGAGAAGGTTGGATGGGAGAGAAGGCTGGCTGGGAGAGAAGGCTGGCTGGGAGAGAAGGCTGGCTGGGAGAGAGGGCAGGCTGGGAGAGAAGGCTGGCTGGGAGAGAGGGCAGGCTGGGAGAGAAGGCTGGCTGGGAGAGAAGGCTGGCTGGGAGAGAGGGTTGGCTGGGAGAGAAGGCTGGCTGGGAGAGAGGGTTGGCTGGGAGAGAGGGTTGGCTGGGAGAGAGGGTTGGCTGGGAGAGAAGGCTGGCTGGGAGAGAGGGTTGGCTGGGAGAGAGGGTTGGCTGGGAGAGAAGGCTGGCTGGGAGAGAGGGTTGGCTGGGAGAGAAGGCTGGCTGGGAGAGAAGGCTGGCTGGGAGAGAGGGTTTGCTGGGAGAGAAAGCTGGCTGGGAGAGAGGGTTGGCTGGGAGAGAGGGTTGGCTGGGAGAGAAAGCAGGCTGGGAGAGAAGGCTGGCTGGGAGAGAGGGTTGGCTGGGAGAGAGGGTTGGCTGGGAGAGGGTTGGCTGGGAGAGAAGGCTGGCTGGGAGAGGGTTGGCTGGGAGATGGTTGGCTGGGAGAGAGGGTTGGCTGGGAGAGAGGGTTGGCTGGGAGAGATGGCTGGCTGGGAGAGATGGCTGGCTGGGAGAGAAGGCTGGCTGGGAGAGGGTTGGCTGTGAGAGAGGGTTGGCTGGGAGAAAAGGCTGGCTGGGATAGAAGGTTGGCTGGGAGAGAGGGTTGGCTGGGAGAGGGTTGGCTGGGAGAGAGGGTTGACTGGGAGAGGGTTGGCTGGGAGAGGGTTGGCTGGGAGAGAGGGTTGGCTGGGAGAGAGGGTTGGCTGGGAGAGAAGGCTGGCTGGGAGAGAAGGCTGGCTGGGAGAGAAGGCTGGCTGGGAGAGAGGGCAGGCTGGGAGAGAAGGCTGGCTGGGAGAGAGGGTTGGCTGGGAGAGAGGGTTGGCTGGGAGAGAGGGTTGGCTGGGAGAGGGTTGGCTGGGATATGGTTGGCTGGGAGAGAAGGCTGGCTGGGAGAGAAGGCTGGCTGGGAGAGAAGGCTGGCTGGGAGAGAGGCTGGCTGGGAGAGAAGGCTGGCTGGGAGAGAAGGCTGGCTGGGAGAGAAGGCTGGCTGGGAGAGAAGGCTGGCTGGGAGAGGGTTGGCTGGGATATGGCTGGCTGGGAGATGGTTGGCTGGGAGAGAAGGTTGGCTGGGAGAGAAGGCTGGCTGGGAGAGAAGGCTGGCTGGGAGAGAGGTAGGCTGGGAGAGAAGGCTGGCTGGGAGAGAAGGCTGGCTGGGAGAGGGTTGGATGGGGGAATGGCTGGCTGGGAGAGAAGGCTGGCTGGGAGAAAAGGCTGGCTGGGAGAGAGTTGGCTGGGAGATGGCTGGCTGGGAGAGAGGGCAGGCTGGGAGAGAAGGCTGGCTGGGAGAGAGGACATGGTTGGCTGGGAGTGGACTGTCAGTATTGTGGTTTAGACTGCAGTGGACTGTCAGTATTGTGGTTTTGACTGCAGTGGACTGTCAGTGTTGTGGTTTAAACTGTGGTGGACTGTCAGTGCTGTGGTTTGTTAAAGCTAGTTAGATGCTTGTTCAAGTGCACCGGCTTGTCAGTACATTGTTACACAGAATGTGTTGCTTTAACAACAGTGCTGCTGGCAGAGACCACAGAATGAGACAGACCAGATCCGACACCACACAGTGGTCCCATCTGTCAGATACAGCTGTGGCTGTCTCCTCTAGATGACAGAGCTTCATCACACTCGCTGTGTGTGTGTGACAAAGACAGTTCTACAATAAATTATTCCACTTTGTGAATGATGTACAGCTTCCATCTCCAGAGCAGGGGAGGAGGAGGACAAGAGCAAAACCAGACAGTGGAATCCCGAGTGGCGCAGCGGTCTAAGGCACTGCATCTCAGTGCTAGAGGCGTCACTACAGTCCCTGGTTCGATTCCAGCCTGTATCACAACAGGCTGTGATTGGGAGTCCCATAGGGTGGCGCACAATAGGCCCAGCGTCGTCCGGGTTAGGGTTTGGGCAGGGTAGGGTGTTATTGTAAATAAGAATTTGTTCTTAACTGACTTGCCTAGTTAAATCAAATGCATTTAAAAAACGGTGACCAGAGACGATCAACTAGCAAGTCAGTCAGTCATTTAAAGATACACTATGCAGAAATCACTCTGCCATTTACTGGTTGCAAAAATTCCAATAGTTAGCCTAATTTCAGTTTATGTGACAAAACAAGCAGTCATTGTTTAGAGAATCAAGAATCATTGTACCATCTAAACCAGAAATATTGTATTATCAGCTGGTGTACAAAACCCAAAGTAAATATGCAAAAACTAAACTTAAGAACGGGAAGCATAGAAATAGAACACACACGTAGAACAGATCTACTGCTTCTTAGACCTGCTTCAATGACAATGACAGATCTATTAGTTATTTAGGTAGTTTCATAGTCTCAATTATAGCCTGAAAAGGTGACAATCACCCAAAAATGAAAAAAAAGACCTCAAACTCCAACAATGCCTTTTTGTACTGTACAATACTCTAGTACTTTATGCAGTACTATAGAACCGTCTTGAAAAGCATCCTGAACGTCAAGGAACCAGTGAGGTTTCCAGAGAGAGACTGACTAAGCCTAGCAGTAGCAGCCCCTGAGTGAGTCCCTGTGCTCTTGGTGTGCCGTGAGAAGCGTCCCTCGCTCCAGTGACTCGCTGACGGGCAGAGCAACACGACAAGCGCTCCCAGGGCTCTGATGGCAGCCACTCAGTGGGCCACCCACATGGGAATACAAAAGTGCAACCTGTTAGCACACACAAACTCATACAAAGATGTGCATACACACTCATGAGAGCACACACACACACACACACACACTTTATAAAAGGCTGTTTGTTGATCTGCTGTAAATGGAGTTTCTCAGTTGGGGAAAATGTATCCGTGTAATACCTGCTTATCAAACTGTCAAGGTGTTTCAGACGGCACTGTTAAAATGGGCATTGACTTGTGCCAGAAAATCCAGCAACTCCGACATAATGCAGGTAGCTGCCTCATAAAGTCACTGGAGCTTGAAGGGGAGAGGGGGAGGGAGAGGGAGGGAGAGGGGGGGGAGAGAGGGGGCGGGGGGATGGAGAGGGAGGGAGAGGGAGGGAGAGAGGGGGAGGGAGGGAGAGGGAGGGAGGGAGAGAGGGGGAGGGAGAGAGGCGGAGGGAGGGAGAGGGAGGGAGAGAGGGGGAGGGAGGGAGGGATGGAGAGGGAGGGAGGGAGAGATAAGGAAGAAAGGATATCTGACTTCTGTGGTGTGTGTGTGTCCTGTGTGTGTGTATAGGCATGATAGAGGCCATGTAGTCACATGGTTCCAACAGAGCAGAGAGGAAAATTAAAAAGGTCTGTCTGTCTGGCTGCAGAGAGATGCTAAAACTAATAGGATTACCAGGAAGGAATCCTGTTGGATCAGAGGCCTCAAAACCCTGGCTACAGTATACCCTGTACAGGAGTGCAGCTATCCCCTCTGTCCTCACATACACACGGCACAGAGCTTAGGGTAAGATGGAGGACGAGGTGACCTGAAATGTCTGAGGGGGAAGAATTGGGACGCGGATCAGGGGCGCCATCTGCACTTTAAATGAAGGGTCAAACAAGTTTGTGTGTGTGTGTGTGTGTGTGTGTGTGTGTGTGTGTGTGTGTGTGTGTGTGTGTGTGTGTGTGTGTGTGTGTGTGTGTGTGTGTGTGTGTGTGTGTGTGTGTGTGTGTGCGTGCGTGTGTGCGTGCGTGCGTGCGTGCGTGCGTGCGTGCGTGTGTGTGTCATAGTCTACATATTTCATAGGCATTGCTCATAAAGGCTAGCCCACTCTCCAAGCTCTACCCTCTATCAACAGCGTAAACAAGAGACATACTGAACTTAATGAACAAACTCCTTGGGACGACATGGTACTGAACACAAGTGTACAGCTTGGTACTGAACAGATGGGAGGGCTTGGTACTGAACAGATGGGAGGGCTTGTTACTGAACATATGGGAGGTCATTGTATAAGACAGATGGGAGGGCTTGGTACTGAACAGATGGGAGGTCATGGTACAGGACAGATGGGAGGGCTTGGTACTGAACAGATGGGAGGGCTTGGTACAGGACAGATGGGAGGGCTTGGTACAGGACAGATGGGAGGTCATGGTACAGGACAGATGGGAGGGCTTGGTACTGAACAGATGGGAGGGCTTGGTACAGGACAGATGGGAGGGCTTGGTACTGAACAGATGGGAGGTCTTGTTACTGAACAGATGGGAGGGCTTGGTACAGGACAGATGGGAGGTCATGGTACAGGACAGATGGGAGGGCTTGGTACTGAACAGATGGGAGGGCTTGGTACAGGACAGATGGGAGGGCTTGGTACTGAACAGATGGGAGGGCTTGGTACTGAACAGATGGGAGGGCTCGGTACAGGACAGATGGGAGGGCTTGGTACTGAACAGATGGGAGGGCTTGGTACTGAAAGATGGGACAGCTTGGTACTGAACAGATGGGAGGGCTTGGTACTGAACAGATGGGATGGCATGGTACTGAACAGATGGGAGGGCTTGATTCAGGACAGATGGGAGGGCTTGTTAATGAGCAGATGGGAGGGCTTGGTACAGGACATATGGGAGGGCTTGATTCAGGACAGATGGGAGGGCTTGTTACTGAGCAGATGGGAGGGCTTGGTACAGGACAGATGGGAGGGCTTGGTAGAGGACAGATGGGAGGGTTTGGTAGAGGACAGATGGGAGGGTTTGAACAGATGGGAGGCTTGGACAGATGGGAGGGCTTGGTACTGAACAGATGGGAGGGCTTGGTACTGAACAGGTGGGAGGGCTTGGTACAGGACAGATGGGAGGGCTTGGTACTGAACAGATGGGAGGGCTTGGTACTGAACAGATGGGGGGGCACGGTATTGAACAGATCGGAGGGCTTGTTAGGACAGATGGGAGGGCTTGGTACTGAACAGATGGGAGGGCTTGGTACTGAACAGATGGGAGGGCTTGGTACTGAACAGATGGGAGGTCATGTTACTGAACAGATCGGAGGGCTTGTTACTGAACAGATGGGAGGGCTTGGTTCTGAACAGATGGGAGGGCTTGGTACTGAACAGATGGGAGGGCTTGGTACAGGACAGATGGGAGGTCATGGTACTGAACAGATGGGAGGGCTTGGTACTGAACAGATGGGAGGGCTTGGTACTGAACAGATGGGAGGGCTTGGTACAGGACAGATGGGAGGGCTTGGTACTGAACAGATGGGAGGGCTTGTTACTGAACAGATGGGAGCGCTTGGTACAGGACAGATGGGAGGGCTTGTTACTGAACATATGGGAGGGCTTGTTACTGAACAGATGGGAGGGCTTGGTAGAGGACAGATGGGAGGGCTTGGTAGAGGACAGATGGGAGGGCTTGTTACTGAACAGATGGGAGGGCTTGGTAGAGGACAGATGGGAGGGCTTGGTACTGAACAGATGGGAGGGCTTGTTACTGAACAGATGGGAGGGCTTGTTACTGAACAGATGGGAGGGCTTGGTACTGAACAGATGGGAGGGCTTGTTACTGAACAGATGGGAGGGCTTGTTACTGAACAGATGGGAGGGCTTGTTACTGAACAGATGGGAGGGCTTGTTACTGAACATATGGGAGGGCTTGTTACTGAACAGATGGGAGGGCTTGTTACTGAACAGATGGGATGGGGGCTTGTTACTGGACAGATGGGAGGGCTTGGTACTGAACAGATGGCTTGGTACTGAACAGATGGGGGCTTGGGAGGGCTTGTTACTGAACAGATGGGAGGGCTTGGTAGAGGACAGATGGGAGGGCTTGTTACTGAACAGATGGGAGGGCTTGGTACAGGACAGATGGGAGGGCTTGGTACTGAACAGATGGGAGGGCTTGGTAGAGGACAGATGGGAGGGCTTGTTACTGAACAGATGGGAGGGCTTGGTACAGGACAGATGGGAGGGCTTGGTACTGAACAGATGGGAGGGCTTGTTACTGAACAGATGGGAGGGCTTGTTACTGAACAGATGGGAGGACTTGTTACTGAACAGATGGGAGGGCATGTTACTGAACAGATGGGAGGGCTTGTTACTGAACAGATGGGAGGGCTTGTTACTGAACAGATGGGAGGGCTTGTTACTGAACAGATGGGAGGGCTTGTTACTGAACAGATGGGAGGGCTTGTTACTGAACAGATGGGAGGGCATTTTTATTTATTTAGTTATTTCACTTTTATTTAACCAGATAAAGCAAAGCAGTTTGACAGATACAACGACACAGAGTTACACGTGGAGTAAAACAAACATACAGTCAATAATACAGTATAAACAAGTCTATATATGATGTGAGCAAATGAGGTGAGATAAGGGAGGTAAAGGCAAAAAAAGGCCATGGTGGGAAAGTAAATACAATAGCAATATTATTATTATTATTATTATATATTATTATTATATTATAAAACACTGGAATGGTAGATTTGCAGTGGAAGAATGTGCAAAGTAGAAATAAAAATAATGGGGTGCAAAGGAGCAAAATTAATTAATTAATTAAATACAGTAGGGAAAGGGAAGAGAGAGAGAGAGAGAGAGAGAGAGAGAGAGAGAGAGAGAGAGAGAGAGAGAGAGAGTCAGAGACCTCTGTAACACAGTGAGCCAAAGAGGACACCAGTCGCCCAGTCTATGATCCCACAAGGAGGTCGGACGACAAACACATGAAACACACACAGCAGCAACCAGGGAGAGTGGTCCTCACATACACAGTGAAGGTTTGCTGACGACACAACGGTGGTAGGACTGATCAGTGTGGTGTGGTGCCAGGGCAACAAACTCTCCCTCAACGTCAGCAAGACAAAGGAACTGATCATGGACTACAGGAAATGGAAAGGCGACCACGTCCCTATTCACATTAACGGGGCTGTTGTGGGCCAGGTCGAGAGCTTCAAGTTCCTCTGTGTCCACATGACTAAGAAGGCTGAAAATATTTGCCACGGTTTTGCAGATCCTCAAAATGTTCTACAGCTGCAACATTGAGAAGCTGCATCTTGACTGGCTGCATCACTGATTGGTACGGCAACTGCAAGGCATCCGACCGCAAGGTGTTACAGACTTCTATACCAGGCGGTGTCAAAGACTCCAGCCACCCGTCATAGACTGTTCTCTCTGTTGCCACACGGCAAGTAGTACCAGTGCCCCAAGTCTGGAACCAACAGGACCCGAAACAGCTTTTACCCCCAAGCCATAAGCTAAACAAGACTGCTAAATAGCTTATCAAATGGCTACCCGGACGACCTGGATCGACACACACACACACACACACACAATACATAACACATGCATACTGATGCCACACACACACTAAATAACACATGCATACTGATGCCACACACACACTAAATAACACATGCATACTGATGCCACACACACACTAAATAACACATGCATACTGACACACACACACACACACACACACACACACACACACACACACACACACACACACACACACACACACACACACACACACACACACACACATACACACACACACACACACACACTACATAACACATGCATACTGACACACACACACACACTACATAACACATGCATACTGATGCCACACACACACACACACACACACACACACATACTGACACACACACACATAACACATGCATACACACACACACACACACACACACACATACATGCCACACACACACACACACACACACACACACTACATAACACATGCATACTGATGCCACACACACACACACACACTACATAACACATGCATACTGATGCCACACACACACACACACTACATAACACATGCATACTGATGCCACACACACACTACATAACACATGCATACTGATGCCACACACACACACACTACATAACACATGCATACTGATGCCACACACACACACACACACACACACACTACATAACACATGCATACTGATGCCACACACACACACTACATAACACATGCATACTGATGCCACACACACACACACACTACATAACACATGCATAATGATGCCACACACACACACACTACATAACACATGCATACTGATGCCACACACACACACACACACTACATAACACATGCATAATGATGCCACACACACACACACACTACATAACACATGCATACTGATGCCACACACACACACACACACACTACATAACACATGCATACTGATGCCACACACACACACACACACACACACACTACATAACACATGCATACTGATGCCACACACACACACTACATAACACATGCATACTGATGCCACACACACACTACATAACACATGCATACTGATGCCACACACACACACACTACATAACACATGCATAATGATGCCACACACACACTACATAACACATGCATAATGATGCCACACACACACACTACATAACACATGCATACTGATGCCACACACACTACATAACACATGCATACTGATGCCACACACACACACACACACACACACACACACACACACACACACACACACACACACACACACACACACACACACACACACACACACACACACACACACACACACACACACACACACACTACATAACACATGCATACTGATGCCACACACACACACTACATAACACATGCATACTGATGCTACACACACACACACTACATAACACATGCATACTGATGCCACACACACACACACACACACACACACACACACACACACTACATAACACATGCATACTGATGCCACACACACACACACACACGCACACTACATAACACATGCATACTGATGCTACACACACACACACTACATAACACATGCATACTGATGCCACACACACACACACACACTACATAACACATGCATACTGATGCTACACACACACACTACATAACACATGCATACTGATGCCACACACACACACTACATAACACATGCATACTGATGCCACACACACACTACATAACACATGCATACTGATGCCACACACACACACTACATAACACATGCATACTGATGCCACACACACACTACATAACACATGCATACTGATGCTACACACACACACACACTACATAACACATGCATACTGATGCCACACACACACACACACACTACATAACACATGCATACTGATGCCACACACACACTACATAACACATGCATACTGATGCCACACACACACACTACATAACACATGCATAATGATGCCACACACACACACACTACATAACACATGCATACTGATGCCACACACACACTACATAACACATGCATACTGATGCCACACACACACACACACACACACACACACACACACACACACACACACACACACACACACACACACACACACACACACACACACACACACACACACACACACACACACACACACACACACACACACACACACACACACACACACACACACACACACTACATAACACATGCATAATGATGCCACACACACACACACTACATAACACATGCATACTGATGCCACACTCTCACACACACACACACACACACACACACACACACACACACACACACACACACACACACACACACACACACACACACACACACACACACACACACACACACACACACACACACACACACACACACACACACTACATAACACATGCATACTGATGCCACACACACACACTACATAACACATGCATACTGATGCCACACACACACACTACATAACACATGCATACTGATGCCACACACACACACTACATAACACATGCATACTGATGCCACACACACACACACACACTACATAACACATGCATACTGATGCCACACACACACACACACTACATAACACATGCATAATGATGCCACACACACAAACACACACACACACACACACACTACATAACACATGCATAATGATGCCACACACACACACTACATAACACATGCATACTGATGCCACACACACACACTACATAACACATGCATACTGATGCCACACACACACACACACACTACATAACACATGCATAATGATGCCACACACACACACACACACTACATAACACATGCATAATGATGCCACACACACACTACATAACACATGCATACTGATGCCACACACACACACACACTACATAACACATGCATACTGATGCCACACACACACTACATAACACACGCACACATGCATACTGATGCCACACACACACTTTCAAATTGCTATTATCTATCCTGTTGCCTTGTCACTTTAAACCTACCTGTATGTACATTGCTACCTCAATTACCTAATGACTACCTTTTAGTCATTATTCACTGTGTATTTCCTTGTGTCACCATTTATATATATATATATTTTTTTATCTTTAACTCTTTCTTGTTGGAACAGGACCCGTAAGTAAGCATTTCACTGTTAGTCTTCAGCTGCTGTTTACAAAGCATGTGACAAATACAATTTGATTTGATTTGAAATCAAAGGCCCACACACAATGGCAGGGATTCAAAGGCCCACACACAAACAGGATCACACACACACAGTGTGAATGGGAGAATATGACAGAGGCAGAGCGTTGGGGAATCTGGGTAAAACAGGATTATGTTCCAGATGGATGCTAATGCCCAAAGTGCAGAAGATTAGCCGGCATCTGAAGCTACACCTCTGCATCTCTCTTGTGCATCTCTCTCTGCAGGGCGTCATTATCATACCAAGTCAACATTTCTGCCCTGATATTTTGATAAAGATGAGAAGGACGTATGTAACACAACAGTGTACAGATTTTTGTCTGTTTGCAAAATATATTATATATGACATTCCCTTATTGATTTGAACGGCTTGGGTTGGGGTCAAATCCAATTTTAATTCAGTCAATCACTTCCTGAATTGACTGGAATGAAATGGAATTGATCCCAACCATGCCAATGAAATTCACAAACAGAGTTTGATTGAAAGCTACATTAGCCAGTGTTTGGGAAAGTCAGGGTCTGAGTGACAGACAGTGTGTGCCATGTGACAGTCATGTGAGTTATTTGGCTGGACAGCAGCATAGTGCCCTAAAAGCCAGACCATTCATCCATTGGGCGTCTGCCAGTCATTGCTCTAGGCGGGAAAAGAGAGGGAGGGGGAGTGCTTTCAATAGAACCGCAGACTGCACAACTTTCTAAAAACAACTGTACATTTCCCAATGGAGCTCCAGGGGCTCTTTAACTGAAATTGTAGGCAGAGGGATCTAAGGGAATCGCTGCCATGCTGTAGGAAGACAATGAAACTAGAATGGCACTAGATCACAGACAGATTGTTCACTGTCTTTACCTGTCATACGACATCACAGCTCTACTTGTGAACATACTGGTCTGTACCACACCTACGGCACATGCATGAACACAGACATAGAGAGACAGACAGGCAGAGCGAGCGACAGACAGAGCGACAGACAGAGCGACACACAGAGCAACACACAGAGCGACAGAAAGTACAACAGACAGACAGATAGAAATAATTTGAAATGTCTATTATTTTGGTTTACTGTTAATTTTTTGTTTATTACACTTTTATTTATCTATTTCACTTGCTTTGGTAATGTAAACATATGTTTCCCATGCCAATAAAGCCCCTTGAATTGAGAGAGAGAGAGGAGATAGAGAGGCAGAGAGAGAGAGAGAGAATAGAGAGAGAGAGAAACAACCTTGAGGCTTTCTCTGTAGCAAAGCAGCCAGTTGGAAAGAGTTGTGAGAGGGGTGATGAACACACACTCACACAAATACACTGACAGAGTGAGAGACATAGTCAGTCAGAAGTAGGGCAGCCGATCTCTCGGCTCAAAGGCCCAAAGCACTTTCCTCAATCATTACACAACAAACGGCAGTCCTATAATACAATGAGACTAAAGTTTACTTAACCGAGTCCTCATGAGGGAGATCATGAAAAAGAGAATAGGAGGGAGAGAGAAGAGGAGAAAAATAAAACACAAGCTATTTTTGTTTTACTATAAACCCTTGACACACACACACACACTCACTCACATGCGCAAACACACGCACACAGGGCCCTTCCCAACTCTGAATAAAAGTTCAGCATAGAGGGCGTTTTGGCAGTGGCTGTGGTTGCCAGGGTGATGAGGAGGCCTGAGTACCACCCCTAGAAACCAGAAGAAAAGAGGGGGGAAGAAAACAAAGAGAGAAAGAAAGAGAAAACTGTTCTTATATTGAGTTCACAGTGTGAGGTAGGCCAACAGATGGTTGGAAATTGAAAATTAGTCATTGTTTACCCTCTTGCAGCTAGCTCTGGCTGTTAGCATTAGCTGTTAGTAGTGTGTTAGCATTAGCATTTGCTGTTAGCATTCTGCTTTTGGCTCATCACAGAAAAATGTTGCAGGTGGTGTCGAAGAACATGAAAAGCTATGAGAGAGAGTCCTGTGGTTCAGTTAGGAGTTAGTTGACAAGAATAGTGTGAGATGCAGGCAGGCAATTACTTTCATGTCTCTCGCTGTGTGAGCCTTGGGCAATAGGCCAAGCAGAGGCTGAATGTATGACTTGGAGTCGTAACTCACACACTTAAGGGTCTATCAGAGTACCAAACTTGTAGGCAAACGACCAGCAGTGTTCTAGAATATTAGATTGTTGGCTTTCATACTTTTAGAATTCTCAGCGCAACTCAAGCAATTTCTCCAACTATCAACACATTCAAATGAATGGAGGACGTGTACCGGACAGAGATGGTGGTCTCAGAAGCATGTAGCTATGTCACAATGGGATGCTGGACTATCGCGGCTCAGTGTCTGTCGACTATGATTTACGCTTAAGGCTACCCACTTGCTCACACACGCACGTGTACTGTACACACATTGGCGCACACAGATAAAAGAACAAACACAGTCACGTGTACATGCACACACACCCCCCCTCACACACACAAACACACACTCTGATACTCCTTTCTGCCCAGCTCTAGTCCAGCCCAGCGCTGAGCCCATCTGACTCACAGAGCAGTGAGCTGAACTAAGAGACATGTTCTAGCTAAACCCATCGGGAATGTGAGGGCTGAGCGGGCTAGAGATAACATGGTGGTCAGGATGAGATAGATGTCTCTGTGGAAGTCTCAAGAGTCCTCTGGAACAAAATGGACGCCATGCATCACTCTCATAGTTCACGAGCTCCAAAAATGTAAAGCATTAGCAAAACCTTAGATGAAATGTGTTGTGAAAAATGGGAAGCACTGAATCCCACCTATACTGTTTTACCATAATAAACACATGCACACGCACGCATGCAAACACACACACACTAACTAATCTTTGCTAAGTAGTTCTGTATCTGATCTGTATCAATATCTTCATAATTGCTCCCCCCCTGAAGACCCTGTCCTCATCAGTGCCACCAGAGCAGAAGACAAAGAGAAGCACAGTAGAGAGAAAACATGGCCTGAGGGCAGAGGGTAGTACAAACATGGCCTGAGGGCCGAGCGTAGTAAAAACATGGCCTGAGGGCCAACGGTAGTACAAACATGGCCTAAGGGCCGACGGTAGTACAAACATGGCCTGAGGGCCGATGGTAGTACAAACATGGCCTGAGGGCAGAGGGTAGTACAAACATGGCCTGAGGGCCGACGGTAGTACAAACATGGCCTGAGGGCCAACGGTAGTACAAACATGGCCTACATGGAGGGCCGACGGTAGTACAAACATGGCCTGAGGGCCGAGGTAGTACAAACATGGCCTAAGGGCCAGGTAGTACAAACATGGCCTGAGGGCCATGGCAAACATGGCCTAAGGGCCCAGGTAGTGACAAACATGGCCTAAGGGCCGACGGTAGTACAAACATGGCCTGAGGGCCTCAGGTAGTACAAACATGGCCTAAGGGCCGACGGTAGTACAAACATGGCCTGAGGGCCGACGGTAGTACAAACATGGCCTGAACAAACATGGCCTGAGGGCCGACGGTAGTACAAACATGGCCTGAGGTAGTAAAACATGGCCTGAGGGCCGACGGTAGTACAAACATGGCCTCAGGTAGTAAAACATGGCCTCAGGTAGTACAAACATGGCCTGAGGGCCGAGGTAGTAAAACATGGCCTGGCCTCATGGCCTAGTGAAAACATGGCCTGAGGCCCGAGGGCCTAGTAGTACAAACATGGCCTAAGGGCAACAGTAGTACAAACATGGCCTAAGGGCCGACGGTAGTACAAACATGGCCTAAGGGCCGACGGTAGTACAAACATGGCCTGAGGGCCAACGGTAGTACAAACATGGCCTAAGGGCCGACGGTAGTACAAACATGGCCTAAGGGCCGACGGTAGTACAAACATGGCCTGAGGGCCGACGGTAGTACAAACATGGCTTAAGGGCCGACGGTAGTACAAACATGGCCTGAGGGCCAACGGTAGTACAAACATGGCCTAAGGGCCGACGGTAGTACAAACATGGCCTGAGGGCCGAGGGTAGTAAAACATGGCCTCAGTACAAACATGGAGGGTAGTAAAAACATGGCCTGAGGGTAGTACAAACATGGCCTGAGGGTAGTACAAACATGGCCTGAGGGCCGTACAAACATGGCCTGAGGGCCGACGGTAGTACAAACATGGCCTCAGGTAGTAAAAACATGGCCTCAGGGCCTGAAAACATGGCCTGAGGCCCGAGGGTAGTAAAAACATGGCCTCAGGTAGTGAAAACATGGCCTGAGGCCCGAGGGTAGTACAAACATGGCCTGAGGGCCAACAGTAGTACAAACATGGCCTGAGGGCCAAGGGTAGTGAAAACATGGCCTCAGGGCCGATGGTAGTAAAATAATGGCCTGAGGGCCAAGGGTAGTAAAATCATGGCCTCAGGTCCGAGGGTAGTAAAAATATGGCCTCAGGGTCGATGGTAGTAAAATCATGGCCTGAGGGCCGAGGGTAGTAAAATCATGGCCTCCGGTCCGAGGGTAGTAAAAATATGGCCTCAGGGCCGAGGGTAGTAAAAACATGCCCTGAGGGCCGATGGTAGTACAAACATGGCCTGAGGGCCAAGGGTAGTAAAAATATGGCATCAGGGCCGAGGGTAGTAAAAACATGCCCTGAGGGCCGATGGTAGTACAAACATGGCCTGAGGGCCAAGGGTAGTGAAAACATGGCCTCAGGGCCGAGGGTAGTGGAAACATGGCCTGAGGGCCGAGGGTAGTACAAACATGGCCTGAGGGCCGACAGTAATAGAAACATGGCCTGAGGGCCAAGGGTAGTGAAAACATGGCCTCAGGTAGTGAAAACATGGCCTGAGGGCCGACGGTAGTACAAACATGGCCTGAGGGCCAAGGGTAGTGAAAACATGGCCTCAGGGCCGAGGGTAGTGAAAACATGGCCTCAGGGCCAAGGGTAGTGAAAACATGGCCTGAGGGCCGATGGTAGTGAAAACATGGCCTGAGGGCCAAGGGTAGTGAAAACATGGCCTCAGGTAGTGAACACATGACCTGAGGGTCGAGGTTAGTGAACACATGGCCCGAGGGCTGAGGGTTGAGTGCAGGGAGAGTTCTGTAGAGAGAACCTTTTGAAATAGAGTGAAACACGGGGGCACTACATGAACTTGTCCAAAGAGCACACAGGATTTTGTTTTCCATTGCAAGACATTTTCAAATCAAATCACATTTTATTTGTCACATGCTTCGTAAACAACAGGTGTTGTTAGACATTTTGCTGATATCACATTTACATACAGTGAGGGAAAAAAGTATTTGATCCCCTGCGGATTTTGTACGTTTGCCCACTGACAAAGAAATGATCTGTCTACAATTTTAATGGTAGGTTTATTTGAACAGTGAGAGACAGAATAACAACAAAAAAATCCAGAAAAACGCATGTCAAAAATGTTATAAATTGATTTGCATTTTAATGAGGGAAATAAGTATTTGACTCTGCAAAACATGACTTAGTACTTGGTGGCAAAACCCTGGTTGGCAATCACAGAGGTCAGGTTTCTTGTAGTTGGCCACCAGGTTTTCAAACATCTCAGGAGGGATTTTGTCCCACTCCTCTTTGCAGATCTTCTCCAAGTCATTAAGATTTTGAGGATGACGTTTGGCAACTCGAACCTTCAGCTCCCTCCACAGATTTTCTATGGGATTAAGGTCTGGAGACTGACTAGGCCACTCCAGGACCTTAATGTGCTTCTTCTTGAGCCACTCCTTTGTTGCCTTGGCCGTGTGTTTTGGGTCATTGTCATACTGGAATACCCATCCACGACCCATTTTCAATGCCCTGGCTGAGGAAGGAGGTTCTCACCCAAGATTTGACGGTACATGGCCCCGTCCATCGTCCCTTTGATGCGGTGAAGTTGTCCTGTCCCCTTAGCAGAAAAACACCCCCAAAGCATAATGTTTCCACCTCCATGTTTGACTGTGGGGATGGTGTTCTTGGGGTCATAGGCAGCATTCCTCCTCCTCCTCCAAACACGGCGAGTTGAGTTGATGCCAAATAGCTCCATTTTGGTCTCATCTGACTACACTTTCACCCAGTTGTCCTCTGAATCATTCAGATGTTCATTGGCAAACTTCAGACGGGCATGTATATGTGCTTTCTTGAGCAGGGGGACCTTGCGGGCGCTGCAGGATTTCAGTACTTCACGGCGTAGTGTGTTACCAATTGTTTTCTTGGTGACTATGGTCCCAGCTGCCTTGAGATAATTCACAAGAACCTCCCATGTAGTTCTGGGCTGATTCCTCACCGTTCTCATGATCATTGCAACTCCACGAGGTGAGATCTTGCATGGAGCCCCAGGCCGAGGGAGATTGACAGTTATTTTGTGTTTCTTCCATTTGCGAAAAATCGCACCAACTGTCGTCACCTTCTCACCAAGCTGCTTGGCGATGGTCTTGTAGCCCATTCCAGCCTTGTGTAGTTCTACAATCTTGTCCCTGACATCCTTGGAGAGCTCTTTGGTCTTGGCCATGGTGGAGAGTTTGGAATCTGATTGATTGATTGCTTCTGTGGACAGGTGTCTTTTATACAGGTAACAAGCTAAGGTTAGGAGCACTCCCTTTAAGAGTTTATACTCCCTTTGATATCAGCTCGTTACTTGTATAAAAGACACCTGGGAGACAGAAATTTTTCTGATTGAGAGGGGGTGAAATACTTATTTTCCTCATTAAAATGCAAATCAATTTATAACATTTTTGCCATGCACTGTTCAAATAAATCTACCATTAAAATTATAGACTGATCATTTCTTTGTCAGTGGGCAAACGTACAAAATCAGCAGGGGCTCAAATACTTTTTTCCCTCACTGTAAGTATTCAGAACATTTACTCTGTACTTTATTGAAGCACCTTTGGCAGCGATTGTAGTCTCGAGTATTCTTGGGTGTGGCGCTACAAGCTCGGCACACCTGTATTTGGGGAGTTTCTTCCATTCTTCTCTGTAGATCGGCAAGTAGTGGCAAGAAGCCTAGTGGTTAAATTGTTGGACCAGTAACCAAAATGTTTCTAGTTTGAATCCCTGATCTGACAAAGTAAAAATCTGTTGTTCTGCCCCTGAACAAGGTGGTTAACCCACTGTTCCTAGGCCATCATTGTAAATAAGAATTTGTTCATAACTGACTTGCCTAGTTAAAAAAAGCTAAAATGAAACTAAAAAGGTCCTCTCAAGCTCTGTGAGGTTAAATTGGGAGCGTTGCTGCACAGCTATTTTCAGGTCTCTCCGAATATGTTTGATTGGGTTCAAGTCGGGACTCTGGCTGGGCACTCAAGAACATTCAGAGACTTGTTCCGGAGCCACTCCTGCATTGTTTTGGCTGTGTGCACAGTGTTGCTGTCCTGTTGGAAGGTGAACCTTCGCCCCAGTCTGAGGTCCTGAGCGCTATTGAGCAGGTTTTCATCAAGGATCTTTCTGTACTTTGCTCCGTTGATCTTTGCCTCAATCCTGACTGGTCTCCCAGTCCCTGCCACTGAAAAACATCCCGATAGCATGATGCTGCCACTACCATGCTTCACCCCCCTCCACCCCTCGCCCCCGTCCATGGGGCGACACACAATTGGCCCAGCGTCGGGGTTAGGGAGGGCCTGGCCGGTAGGGATATCCTTGACTCATCGAGCACCAGCGACTCCTGTGGCGGGCCGGGCGCAGTGCACGCTAACCAAGGTTGCCAGGTGCACGGTGTTTCCTCCGACACATTGGTGCAGCTGGCTTCCAGTTTGGATGGTGCTGTGTTAAGAAGCAGTGCGGCTTGGTTGGGTTGTGTATCGGAGGACGCATGACTTTCAACCTTCGTCTCTCCCGAGCACGTACTCTTCATTCTTCAAATTTATAAATCACAGTGAGTGGAGTTTTAAATGCGCAATACTGTTTTAGTCGAAAATACCCTCTCGCTAGGGGTGGAGGAGGCTTGAACACAGAGGTAGCTTGTTTCAATGTTTGTGAGGAAGGGCAGAGTTGCTCTCTTCTCCCACCACTACATCACATGATCTCCAGCCATGGAGATGGGAGGCCTTCGTAGAGCTCCACCTCTAGATCAACACCCTCGCTGAGGGTGAGGGACGAGGTGTCCTGTTGGATAATCAACCTCAACTCCCTGTCCTCCTCTGAGAACAGCTCCTCCAAGGCACTCCTTGTTTTGTACAATGGAGGGACTTTCTCCTCCATTTCCTCTGCTTCTCCTTTAGACTCCTCCTCCTGTTGCTGGTGCTCTGTCTGTCTGTCTGCTCCTGCTCCTCTAACAGTCCTGGTGTTGCTCCTGTCATATTGGCCTCAACAGTTGCCTTCCTCAGCCTGTCCCATGTGGCATCACTCACCGGCCTCCCTTTAAATCTGGGGTCCATTGCTGTGGCCTCATGCAGGAAGGCTTGAATGTCCTCAACCTGATAGAGCTCAGAGAGGTTCTCCCACACCTTCTCTTTGATGGTTGCCACAAATGTTGTATCTTCATGCTTCACAGTGAAGTGCTCCTCCAGTTTGTGGAGGATGGCTATGATCTGTCCACAGGTGGCATTCTTTTCACACGATACACACAGTGTGGATGTATAGAGGATTCTCATGAACTGGACAAACTCCTCAGCCTTATGGAAGTCCTCATCCTTCAGACGGTCCAGGTTGTCCTTGGTCATTGCTTTCGCAGTCGTTGGTCCAAGGCTGCTGCTTGGATGGCTGGATACTGCTCCAAGAATCTCTCTGTCATTAGATAGAGTTCCATCTGGGATGAGTGAGTGTTGCGGAAGGAGTGGGTTGGTTCATTGTAGCTGCAACTTTAACAAAAAAAGTTGCAAAATCTTAAAATGGGTAATTGAATTTATGAACTAAACGATCAGCTGGCTAATGGTTACTTTTGATCATGAACCCATTTTCACATAATCTAGTTAACTCTGTGTGTGGGCTCTAGGCTGCTAGCATATATACCTAAAGTAGATCAGGCAACGAGAGATGAACTACGAGCTAGGCAGTCCGAAAACTGTGCATTTCTCTCCCTGTACATGATGCACTTTCTATAGATGTTTGGACAGATTGCTCATGTTTCCACCCTGACAAGCAAAAGTCTTGTTGCACTTCTGGCAATGAGCATTGTCAGCATCGACTCTGGTGAAGTGAAACCACACTATTGAACATCACTCATTTAGAGCAGGTTGCTGTGTGTGCAGTAGATGTGAGAGAGCTCTCTTCTGGATTGGGAATAGCGAAAATGTATCATAGACTAATGTCTTAATCTTATTGCAAATTAGAAACGGTTGGTGAGATAAAAAGTGCAAGGAATTTAATTCCTGTAACAATAACCTTCCTTTGAAATGTTACTGCTGTAGAAACACACCTCCCCCCTTAACCTTACCCGAAGCTGCTGTTCGGTCTTGATGATGCATGGAAAAGCCAGCTAGATGTACATTGAGGGTACAAAACTTTAGGAACACCTGCTCTTTCCGTGACATAGCCTGACCAGGTGAAAGCTATAATCCCTTATTGATGTCACTTCAATCAGTGTAGATGATTAAATAAGGATTTTTAAGCCTAGAGACATGGATTGTGTATGTGTGCCATTGAGAGGGGGAAATAAATGACAATTTCAGAAATTTCATTAGCGCACAAGGCGAGACCCAGATGCAGACACAGGAGGCAGATGGTTAGAGTCTTTGTAGTATATTTATAATCCAAAAGGAGTAGGCAAGAGAATGGTCATGGACAGGCAAAAGGTCAAAACCAGATTCTGAGTCCAAGAGGTAAAGAGTGGCAGACAGACTGGATGTCAGGAAAGGAAGAAGGGTCAGGCAGGTGGATATGGAGTCCAGAAACAACAGGCAAGGGTCAAAACTAGACTAGAAAAAGAGAATAGAAAACATGAGCACGGGAAAACACGCTGGTTGACTTGAAAACATACAAGATGAACTGGCCCAGAGAGACAGGAAACACTGGAATAAATACACTGGGGAAAATAAGCGACACCTGGAGGAGGTGGAGACAATCACAAGAACAGGTGAAACAGATCAGGGTGTGATAGTACCCCCCCCCCGCCCCTCTAGGGAAGCCACCAGGCTGACCGGGGTGTCGTTGGTGAAAAATCGGCGATGAGGGCCGGGTCCAGGATGCCTTTAGCAGGAACCCAGCACCTCTCCTCCGGACCATAACCCTCCCAGTCAGTCAACCAGGTACTGGAAACCCTGCCCCGTGGTCGAACCCTCAGGAGAAGTCTCACCGTATACACCGGCTGGCCATCGATGACCTAGGGGGAAGGATGGGCCTAGAAATAGAAAACAGAGGACTGTGAAAAAAGGGCTTAATCCTGGACACATGAAAAGTAGGGTGAACACGGAGGGTACGGGGCAACAGCAGGCGGACTAATGACTCTAGAAATGGGGAAAGGACCAATGAAACAGGGGGGAAGTTTATGGGATTCTCCCCGGAGGGGATAGCGAGTAGACAGAGTCCGGTGTCGGTCTGCTTGTCGATGATTGTCTTGAGAAGAGCCGCCCAAGCTCTTTTCCAGGTACACCATCAGCGACGGACAAACATCTGGGCTGAAGGTATGTTGACCTCCGCTTCTTGCTCTGGGAAGAGCAGGGGCTGATATCTGATGGAGCAGTCGAAGAGGGATAGTCCAGTAGCCGACCAGGGGAGAGTGTTCCTGGCATATTCCACCCAGACCAGTTGCTGACTTCAAAATCAAATCAAATAAATCAAAAATCAAATCAAATCCAATTTTATTTGTCACATACACATGGTTAGCAGATGTTAATGCGAGTGTAGCGAAATGCTTGTGCTTCTAGTTCCGACAATGCAGTGATAACCAACAAGTAATCTAACTAACAATTCCAAAACTACTGTCTTATACACAGTGTAAGGGGATAAGGTACATGTACATAAGGATATATGAATGAGTGATGGTACAGAGCAGCATACAGTAGATGGTATCGAGTACAGTATATACATATGAGATGAGTGTGTAGACAAAGTAAACAAAGTGGCATAGTTAAAGTGGCTAGTGATACATGTGTTACATAAGGATGCAGTCGATGATGTAGAGTACAGTATATACATATGCATATGAGATGAATAATGTAGGGTAAGTAACATTGTATAAGGTAGCATTGTTTAAAGTGGCTAGGTGGTGGGGTTACTGGCAACAAGACACCAGAGTGCCGTCTCCATATCTTGATTAGCTCGCTCCGACTGGCCGTTGGACTGGGGATGAAACCCGGAGGACAGGCTGGCCGACGACACGATAATGTCCAGAATTGGGACGACAACTGAGGACCCCGATCTGAGACAATGTCGACCGGGAGTCCATGGTTTCGGATGACGTGCTGCACCATGAGCTGAGCCATCTCCTTGGCGGAAGGTAATTTAGGAAGAGGGATGAAATGGGCGGCCTTGGAGAACTTGTCAACCACCGTCAGGATGGTGGTGTTGCCATCTGACGGAGGAAGTCCAGTGACAAACTCCAGGGAAATATGGGACCAGGGGCGATGAGGAACAGGAAGTGGCTTGAGGAGACCAGACGGAGCTTGTCGCCGATTCAACATGTCCCTGAGCACATCGTTAACCAGAGCCTGGAGGACAGCAGAAGTGTTAGTGAGTCCAAACGGCATGAACAGGTACTCATCGTGTCCACATGCTGTATTGAAAGCAGTCTTCCACTCGTCTCCTTCACGCATCCGTACAAGGTGGTAGGCATTCCTTTGGTCCAGTTTAGAAAAGATGGTTGCCCCCTAGAGAGGTTCGAAAGCCGAGGAGAGGAGTGGTAGTGGGTACCGGTTCTTGAGCGTGACGTCATTGAGACCCCGGTAATCAATACATGGACACAGGGTCTTGTCCTTCTTTCCCACAAAGAACCCTGCGCCGGCAGGAGAGGCCGAAGGGCGAATGCTTCCAGCCGCCAGAGAGTTATCAATGTACTCCTCCATGGCCTGGGTCTCAAGACCAGAGAGGGAATAAATCCGGCCTCGAAGCGGTGTGGTGCCCCGGAGGAGGTCAATTGCACAATCGTAAGGATGATGTAGAGGAAGGGAAGTTGCACCAGCCTTACTGAATAACTCCTGGAGGTCATGATACTCTGTGGGAATGGCAGAGATCCGAGGCCGAAGGCAACCCAGCAGGCAGACATTCTGGGGAAGGCTGCGCCGCCTTCAGGCAATGTGGATAACAGAACAGGCTCCAACCCAGGATTGAACCTGTGGTCCAGTCAATATTGGGATTGTGCTTCTGGAGCCAAGCAAATCCCAAAACCACAGGGATATGAGGAGACCCAATGGGAAGCAGCTGTATTGCCTCACTGTGAATACCAGATATCCGCAGAGTCATGGGAACTGTGCTGTGTGTGACTCTGCCAATGGAACGGTCGTCCAGTCTTCTGGCATCCATGGGAACGGAAAGGGGTTGAGTGGGAATACCTAGTTCTGATACCAGGGTAGTGTCCATCAGTCCCAGAGTCAATGAGCACCCGAAAATACTATGACTGGTCTCCCCACAGCAGAATAACAGCAAAAGGGGTATGGGTAATTGGAATTAGGGAATTCCCAGTCTTCACTGGAACTAAGAGGCCTAGCACGAACCATGAAAAACAGCCCCAGATCATTATTCCTCCTCGACCAAACTTTACAGTCGGCTCTATGCATTCGGGCAGGTAGCATTCTCCTGGCATCTTGCAAACACAGCCACTTCAGAAGTCACTGAGCTCTTCAGTAAGGCCATTCTACTGCCAATGTTTGTCTATGGAGATTGCATGGCTGTGTGTTTGATTTTTATACACCTGCCAGCAACAAAATAACCAAATCCACAAATTTCAACCTCCAACACATACTTTTGTATATATATTATATGTTTGGTAATAGAACGGAGGGTAAAGGCTGTTTATTTAATCGCCAACATAGTCAAGTCAGAGAGCCTGCTCGTTTGCCTCTCTTGCGCCATCTCTTCCTCTCAAGTCCCGGGGATTAGGGCCTGGTCCGGAATGAGCAGTACATTCACAGCTGTCGACTTGTTGAAGTAGAAATCTTAATCCAAATCGAGGTTAGTGATCGTTGTTCTGTTGTCGAGAAACTGTTTTCGGTCATGGGAAATTACGGCGGAAATGTACAAAGAAAGTTCAGATCGGTGTAAAAAACACACAAAATTGCAAAATTGGTCAGGCGACAGATGGCTGCTATCCACCTCAGCGCCATCTTTTTGTTTGCTAGGACGTGCCCTACTGAACATGACCCAGGGCTATCTGGAAGGATGTTTGGGGCAGTTAGGAGCTATAGTCTCTCAAGGGAATTGATATGGGTGGAGGTGGGGGGGTCTGTAGATAGGGGATTTCAAACCAGGACCAGGTAATGACAGGTCTGGGATAGCCAGAGGCTCGTGACTGGTAAAGAGAGAGAGAAGAGAGAATGGGACAGGAGGGAGTGGGGTACGGGACAGGAAACAGGCCAAGCCTGGGGGTAGCTGTGGCACACACACTACTCTCTTGTCCCAGATAAGAGAAACTCTGGTAATCCATGTGTTAAAAGACCTGCTGTCATCTCTTCATCCATCAACCCCACTGGTAGCGAGCAAGGGAATACCAAGAGCAAATGACAGAACGGAGGAGAGGAGAGACAAACGAACAAGACAGAAGGAGATTAAGCAGAAATCTCCAGCATGACAGAGAGAGAGAGAGAGAAAGACAGAGAGAGAGAGTGAGGCGAAAAAAGCTAAGCCAAAGTGGAGATATAGAACAATGGTCTCATTGTGTCTCAGTGGTTTCTAATGTGAGACGGAGGGAGTTAGATATCATCTACCTCCTGAGAGCTCAAGTTCTCTGTGTCCACCCCTAAAGAATTTCTGGAAAATGAGCCTTAATAATTCCCACACTGAGAAGGCTGATGAGAAAACCTTATCACATAATGTTACAATAAATTTACAATTTATCGACAATGTGCATTAATACTCATTTGAAAACCCCTGAACACAAATTAAGCCTAATCTTGGAAACTGCCAGTAATGTCTTCATTTGATGTGGGAATATGATCAATTCCACAACATAAGATAATTTGGCAGTCTTTAGTAAACTAGCAGCATGAGATAGTATTGGAGTCTTTGGCAAGGCTAGCAGCTAAATGTAAGTAGTGGGCCTTATAGACCCTCTGATTATCACAAGGTGAGTGAGTCAAAACAGGCTGATGATAACATCTGGATTTCCAACCGCTCAAATTAAGGAACTGTTCAAACCGTAACCAAGGCCTTCAACAAGCACCGTTCAGTCACAGCTCAGTTCCCACACTCAGACCTAGCTTGGGGCTTCCTGCTTTTCTAATCCAGTAGAGATATTTAGGCCACTATGCTACAGTACATCTGCCATTCAGTTACATTTACACAACAATCACACAATGCCCCCTTTTATTTACACAATACACCACCCCTCCAAAGCACCCCCCCCCCCACCCCACACACACACGCATACAAACATTGATTTAATAGCCCTATAACCTAGTTCATACATTGATTTAGTAGCCCTATAACCTAGTTCATACATTGTTTTAATGTTTAAATAACAATGGAGTCTATATTCATACAATCATCATTTAAAGATCCAATATCAAATCAAACTTCAATTAAAACTTTACTTTAAGTGCATTTAAAATAGCAACACTTAAAACAATAAAATAAAAAAAATCATGAAGGGCAATAAAAGAAAGAAAATCTTATCAAAGAAAATACAACATTAAAGGCTAGGAAGGACAGTTGACCAATATGGATAAATTAAAAAATATGCTGAAATCGCTCTGACATTTCCTGGTTGCTAAAATTCCAATAGTTTGGCAAATTTGAGTTTATGTGACAAAACAAGCAAGATAATCATTGTGTCATCTAAACCGTTGTGAAATATCTTTTCAATAATCAAAAATACTGCATAAGAACTAAGAACAAAACTTAAGAACTGGAAGAATAGAAAGAGCGCACATAGAACAGCTTCTTAGACTTGCTTTCGAAGAGAATACAATATCTATAATTCCCATTTCTATGTGAATTTGGTCGGGTCACCCAAAGCGTTGGGTGACCGACCACTGTATATAACCTCATTATTGTGTCCCTTTTTTTATAATTTTTTACTTTAGTTTATTTGGTAAATATTTTCTTAACTCTACTTGTACTGCACTGTTGGTTAAGGGATTGTAAGTAGGCATTTCACATTAAGGTCTACACTTGTATTCGGCGCATGTGACAAAGTTTTTGATTTGAAAAGTGACATATTGCAGCTCTAAGCGGTGCTTCTCCCATAGACCTCATGCGATAGCAGCTGGGTCGGTTCTTGTATATGAACCAGAATTTTTTTTCCAGTGCAATGTCTTGCTTCCTCTTCCGTTTCTGCTGAAGCGACGCACTTATATCACAGAGTTTCTGTTTTGATGGGACAGGAAGTGTAGTTTCATGAAAGACGGCAGAAACTCATCAGCCAATCAAATGTATGGAAATAGAAGGGAGAGTTTTATTTAACCTTTATTTTGACAGGCAGTCAATGCTGAGACCATCTTTTCCAGATGAGCCCTGTATAGCACCACAATACACATCAAAATACAATAAACATATTAAACTACACATTCATATACACAATAAAATACACCTTATTATACACAACAATACACAAAAAGCAAAACACAATCATAAAAACAGACACATTCTTATGTAAAAATGTCCCCTAACAACTGTCTGAAATGACCTAGAGGCACCAATTCTTCCTATTTGAAAGTATATTTACAGTAGACCCACTGGAGGCTCCTCAGAGGAAGAAGGGGAGGACCATCCTCCTCAGTGAATTTCATATAAATAAAAATAGTGAAACATTAAAAAAGTTATCCTTTTTAGATAAAACTATACTAAATATATTCACGTCACCAAATAATTGATTAAAACACTGTTTTGCAATGAAGGTCTACAGTAGCCTCAGCAGCACTCTGTAGGGTAGCACCATGGTGTAGCCGGAGAACAGATAGTTTCCGTGGTCCTCTGGGTATATTGACATCAATACAAAACCTAGGAGGCTCATGGTTATCCCCCCCTCCTTACACAGTAATTATGACAACTTCCAGAGCACCATCTCCAACCTATCAGAGCTTCAAAAATGAAGGAGAAGCAAGAAAGAGAGAGAGATTTTGTTGTATTTTCTTTCAGTTAGCTAGAAAATGCAGCTTGCTAGTTTAGCCTACTCAAACACCCGGCAAAAACAGAGAGGGATGCTATGTTGGCTAGGGCTATCCAACACTGGAACTCTTCCAAGTCATGGGAAGCTTTTGGTTTTATTTATTTATTGCCACCGGGGCCTGCCGGTGTAACTGCTAAGACTGCTTGCTGGCTGTACACTGTATTGCATGATTGTAGCGGGTTTACTAACGTGTTAGTTCTAGTAGCTATGTTGACTATGACGTTAGCTAATAATGGTGACAATAGTGATGTGTGTAGCGGTTACTGGTTATGAAATTAAGGTTTGGCTTGGATTTTTTTTTCGCCTGGTGTGTTGTGCAATGATGTGTTGTGCACTGAAGTCCACAAGCAAAGGGAAAAAGTGAGAGCAGGAGAGCATTTAGATGTGAGAAGGAATTATCGCTACATCGATCAAAGTGATCAAGCTGTTTGTATGTGGCTGCTATGAAAGTGAAGTGTGTTAGCGTGTGATCAGGAGTGTATTCATTCCACCGATTCTGCAGGGACATTTTTAGGCTGATTTACCTAACTCTCTAGACACCAAAGGAGTCTCCCGAGTTAACCAACCCTGTGAACGGGTTTGATAGTGATTGAAAGGTAAATAATCTGATCAAACGAAGAAAACCAGAAGTGAGGACGTGACGGTTGAAAATGACCAATCAAATGAATGTTATTTGAAAACTCCACCATACCACTTCCCTTTCAAAGGCACATCAATTCATGAGACTCTGCAACAAGGTAAGAAGCAGACCTATTTTTTGTAAACAAAACAATTTAGCTAGGTGGCTAGCTAGCTATCGCTGTAGGAGATGTAAAGTTAGCAGAGGTAGCTAGCTAGCTAACATTAGTTAGCTGTATATAAAGTGCCCTCGGAAAGTATTCCCACACCAAATCTACTCACACGTGCACACACTCACATACAGACTCATACAGTGGGGCTAAAAAGTATTTAGTCAGCCACCAATTGCGCAAGTTCTCCCACTTAAAAAGATGAGAGAGGCCTGTAATTAATTATTTTCCACCATATTTTGCAAATAAATTCATAAAAAATCCTACAATGTGATTTTCTGTTTATTTTCTAATTTTGTCTGTCATAGTTCAAGTGTACCTATGATGAAAATGACAGGCCTCTCTCATCTTTTTAAGTGGGAGAACTTGCACAATTGGTGGCTGACTAAATACTTTTTATGTATATACAGAGGGGTACCGATACAGAGTCAATGTGTGGGGCCACTGGTTAGTTGAGGTAGTATGTACAGTTGAAGTCGAAAGTTTACATAAACCTTAGCCAACTACATTTAAACTCAGTTTTTCACAATTCCTGACATTTAATCCTAGTAAAATTTCGCTGTCTTAGGTCAGTTAGGATCAACACTTTTTTTTAAGAATGTGAAATGTCAGAATAATAGTAGAGAGAATTATTTTTTTCAGATTTTATTTCATCTCATTCCAAGTGGGTCAGAAGTTTACATACACTCAATTTGTATTTGGTTGCATTGTCTTTAAATTGTATAACTTGAGTCAAACGTTTCGGGTAGCCTTCCACATGCATCCCACAATAAGTTGGGTGAATTTTGGCCCATTCCTCCTGACAGAGCTGGTGTAACTGAGTCAGGTTTGTAGGTCTCCTTGCTCGCACACGCTTTTTCAGTTTTGCCAACACATTTTCTATAAGATTGAGGTCAGGGCTTTGTGATGGCCACTCCAATACCTTGACCTTGTTGTCCTTAAGCCATTTTGCCACAACTTTGGAAGTATACTTGGGGTCATTGTCCATTTGGAAGACCCATTTTGCAGCCAAGCTTCAACTTCAACTGATGTCTTGAGATGTTGCTTCAATATATCCACCTAATTTTCCTTTTCCTTTTCCTTGAGGCCATCTATTTTGTGAAGTGCACCAGACCCTCCTGCAGCAAAACACCCCACAACATGATATTTCCACCCCCGAGCTTCACGGTTAGGATGGTGTTCTTTGGCTTGCAAGCCTCCCCCTTTTTCCTTCAAACATAACAATGGTCATTATGGTCAAACAGTTACATTTACATTTAAGTCATTTAGCAGACGCTCTTATCCAGAGCGACTTACAAATTGGTGCATTCACCTTATGACATCCAGTAGAACAGTCACTTTACAATAGTGCATCTAAATCTTAAAGGGGGGGGGTGAGAAGGATTACTTATCCTATCCTAGGTATTCCTTAAAGAGGTGGGGTTTCAGGTGTCTCCGGAAGGTGGTGATTGACTCCGCTGTCCTGGCGTCGTGAGGGAGTTTGTTCCACCATTGGGGGGCCAGAGCAGCGAACAGTTTTGACTGGGCTGAGCGGGAACTGTACTTCCTCAGTGGCAGGGAGGCGAGCAGGCCAGAGGTGGATGAACGCAGTGCCCTTGTTTGGGTGTAGGGCCTGATCAGAGCCTGGAGGTACTGAGGTGCCGTTCCCCTCACAGCTTCAGTTCTATTTCTGTTTCATCAGACCAGAGGACATTTCTCCGAAAAGTACAATCTTCATTCCCATGTGCAGTTGCAAACCGTAGTCTAGCTTTTTTCTTATGGTTTTGCAGCAGTGGCTTCTTCCTTGCTGAGCGGCCTTTCAGGTTATGTCGATATAGGACTTGTTTTACTGTGGATAAGGATACTTTTGTACCCATTTCCTCCAGAATCTTCACAAGGTCCTTTGCTGTTGTTCTGAGATTGATTTGCACTTTTTGCACAAAAGTACGTTCATCTCTAGGAGACAGAACATGTCTCCTTCCTGAATGGTATGACAGCTGCGTGGTTCCATGGTGTTTATACTTGCGTACTATTGTTTGTACCGATGAACGGGGTACTTTCAGGCATTTGGAAATTGCTCCCAAGGATGAACCAGACTTGTGGTGTTTTTCTGAGGTCTTTGCTGATTTATTTGGTATTTGGTTTATTATGGTCCTTCTGTAGCTCAGTTGGTAGAGCATGGCGCTTGAAACGCCAGGGTAGTGGGTTCGATTCCCGGGACCACCCATACGTAGAATGTATGCACACATGACTGTAAGTCGCTTTGGATAAAAGCGTCTGCTAAATGGCATATATTATTATTATTATTATTATTATTATTATTATTATTATTATTATTATTATTATATTATTATTTTTATTTTCCCATGATGTCAAGCAAATAGGCACTGAGTTTGAAGGTAGGCTTTGAAATACATCCACAGGTACACCTCCAATTGACTCAAATGAGGTAAATTAGCCTATTAGAAGCTTCTCAAGTCATGACATCATTTCAGGAATTTTCCAAGCTATTTAAAGGCACAGTCAACTTAGTGTATGTAAACGTATGACCCACTGGAATTGTGATACAGTGAATTATAAGTTAAATAATCTGTCTGTAAACAATTATTGGTAAAAATTACTTGTGTCATACACAAAGTAGATGTCCTAACCGACTTGCCAAAACTTGTTAACAAGAAATTTGTGGAGTGGATGAAAACCGAGTTTTAATGACTCCAACCTAAGTGTATGTAAACTTCCGACTTCAACTGTACATGTAGGTAGAGTTATTAAAGTGACTATGCATAGATAACAACAGAGAGTAGAAGTGGTGTAAAGAGTTGAATAGTCTGGGTAGCCATTTGACTAGATGTTCAGGAGTCTTATGGCTTGGGCGTAGAAGCTGTTTAGAAGCATCTTTGACCTAGACTTGGCGCTCCGGTACCGCTTACCGTGCGGGTGCAGAGATAACAGTCTATGACTTGGGTGGCTGGGGTCTTTGACAATTTTAGGGCCTTCATCTGACACTGCCTGGTAAAGAGATCCTGGATGGTAGGAAGCTTGGCCCAGTGATGTACTGGGCTGGTCGCACTACCCTCTGTAGTGCCTTGCAGTTGGTGGTCGAGCAGTTGCCATACAAGACAGTGATGCAACCAGCTCTAGAACCTTTTGAGGATCTGAAGACCCATGCCAAATCTTTTAAGTCTCCTGAGGGAGAATACAGTTTGTGGTGCCCTCTTCACGACTGTCTTGGTGTGCTGGGACCATGTTAGTTTGTTGGTGATGTGGACACCAAGGATCTTGAATCCCTCAATATGCTCCACTGCAGCCCCGTCAATGAGAATGGGGGCGTGCTCAGTCCTCTTTTTCTTGTAGTCCACAATCATCCCCTTTGTCTTGATCACATTGAGGGAGAGGTTGTTGTCCTGGCACCACACAGGAAGGTCTCTGACCTCCCTATAGGCTGTCTCATCGTTGTTGGTGATCAGGCCTACGACTGTTGTGTCATCAGCAAATTAAATGACGATGTTGGAGTCGTGCCTGGCCGTGCAGTCATGAGTGAACAGTTCTTGTTCTTAAATTATATTGTAAATTGGAATGGTAGAGTTATGTCCTTCATGGAGTTATCAGATGGTGGCAGTGTGAGGAGGTAGGGAACTGGTGTCTGCCCAATATAAAGTATCAAAACTGGCAGAGGTGTTACATTCTGACCTTTATTTCCTTTGTTTTGTCATTATTTAGTATGGTCAGGGTGTGAGTTGGGTGGGCAGTCTATGTTTGTTTTTCTATGATTTGGGTATTTCTATGTTTCGGCCTAGTATGGTTCTCAATCAGAGGCAGGTGTCATTAGTTGTCTCTGACTGAGAATCATACTTAGGTAGCCTGGGTTTCACTGTGTGTTTGTGGGTGATTGTTCCTGTCTCTGTGTTTTGCACCAGATAGGGCTGTTTTTGGTTTTTCATGTTTATCTGTTTTGATTAAACATGAATCAATATAACCACGCTGCGTTTTGGTCCTCCTCTACTTCACCACAGGAAAACCCTGACAAGAGGAATAAAAATAGCATGAATTGGAAGGTATATCAGTAACATTTGAGGACCAGGATGTTGACAACTGTGCTATGCAGATTGCAAGAGAGTTGGGAAGAGATTTTTTGATGTACCGATTCCATGGTACAGGGTTTGTGAGTTGATATATGAAACAACGCAAGATTGAAGACTTTGTGCTTTTCAGCTAAAATTATTATGTAGAATTCTTGCCACCAACAAAACTTTGAATATTTGGGGCACAAAATCATCAAACCTCTGCAGATTTTGTTGTAAGGATACAGAATAATAGACCATTTATTTTGGTATTGCCCTCAGATAGCCTGTTTCTGGTCTCAGGTTCAGGAATGGCAAAAAATGCATAACATTAATCTAAAATTGACCCTAGAAATGGTACTGTTAGGAGATCTGGAGAGACTGAGTCAGTCAATTATTAAAATACTAATACTCTTAGTAAAAGTATTTATCTTCAACTCGCAATCTGTCAATTCTATTAGATTAGATTGAAATCGTACGTTAAACATCACAGCATAGTTGAAAGATATGTTCCGTAAAAATCCAAAGTAGGTGGCCAGCAGAGAGAGATGGGATGGGCTGAGGGTTGGGATGGGCTGAGGGCTGGGATGGGCTGAGGGTTGGGATGGGCTGAGGGTTGGGATGTGGAACTGGAGACAGGTGGGATGGGCTGAGGGTTGGGATGGGCTGAGGGTTGGGATGGGCTGAGGGTTGGGATGGGCTGAGGGTTGGGATGGGCTGAGGGTTGGGATGTGGAACTGGAGACAGGTGGGATGGGCTGAGGGTTGGGATGGGCTGAGGGTTGGGATGTGGAACTGGAGACAGGTGGGATGGGCTGAGGGACGTCGAGGGTTGGGATGTGGAACTGGAGACAGGTGGGATAGGCTGAGGGTTGGGATGTGGAACTGGAGACAGGTGGGATGGGCTGAGGGACGTCGAGGGTTGGGATGTGGAACTGGAGACAGGTGGGATGGGCTGAGGGTTGGGATGTGGAACTGGAGACAGGTGGGATGGGCTGAGGGACGTCGAGGGTTGGGATGTGGAACTGGAGACAGGTGGGATGGGCTGAGGGTTGGGATGTGGAACTGGAGACAGGTGGGATGGGCTGAGGGTTGGGATGTGGAACTGGAGACAGGTGGGATGGGCTGAGGGACGTCGAGGGTTGGGATGTGGAACTGGAGACAGGTGGGATGGGCTGAGGGACGTCGAGGGTTGGGATGGGCTGAGGGTTGGGATGTGGAACTGGAGACAGGTGGGATGGGCTGAGGGACGTCGAGGGTTGGGATGTGGAACTGGAGACTGGTGGGATGGGCTGAGGGACGTCGAGGGTTGGGATGTGGAACTGGAGACAGGTGGGATGGGCTGAGGGACGTCGAGGGTTGGGATGTGGAACTGGAGACAGGTGGGATGGGCTGAGGGACGTCGAGGGTTGGGATGTGGAACTGGAGACAGGTGGGATGGGCTGAGGGACGTCGAGGGTTGGGATGTGGAACTGGAGACAGGTGGGATGGGCTGAGGGACGTCGAGGGTTGGGATGTGGAACTGGAGACAGGTGGGATGGGCTGAGGGAAGTCGAGGGTTGGGATGTGGAACTGGAGACAGGTGTGATGGGCTGAAGGAAGTCGAGGGTTGGGATGTGGAACTGAGAACAGGTGGGATGGGCTGAGGGAAGTCGAGGGTTGGGATGTGGAACTGGAGACAGGTGGGAGTGGAATTGCTGTGCGGAAGATAGAATGATGGTCAAAGATAAAAGTCCAAAATAAAGTCAAAATAAAACATAATAAAAGTACATTTGTATGACACTAAGTGGCAGTGTTTTTACAACTAATGCCGGTTTGCCTGAGGCTGATGCCATGCAGGTGTTTGTACACATGCATATACACACACTCTCATTCAAATAAACGCATACAAGAACACACACATACATGTACTAGTGCCAGACATGCACACAAACATATACAGTTGGCATTGCTGTTCTGATCTTAGTTGTCCTTGATGTTTATTGTTGTTTTTGCATTGATGTTTGCTGTTTTCTTCTGTCTTTTCCTCTTTTCTCTTTAGTTCATTCTGTTGGTTGTCGGTGCATTGGGGGGTTGTGGGGGTGGGGAATGGAATTCATTGTAGTTTTTATTTTCATTTTTCTTCTTGGGGGGACTGTGGGAGGGGTCTCGAATGGTTGAGGGGCAGCTATTGGGGAACTGTGGGAGGGGTCTCGAATGGTTGAGGGGCAGCTATTGGGGAACTGTGGGAGGGGTCTCGAATGGTTGAGGGGCAGCTATTGGGGAACTGTGGGAGGGGTCTCGAATGGTTGAGGGGCAGCTATTGGGGAACTGTGGGAGGGGTCTCGAATGGTTGAGGGGCAGCTATTGGGGAACTGTGGGAGGGGTCTCGAATGGTTGAGGGGCAGCTATTGGGGAACTGTGGGTGGGGTCTCGAATGGTTGAGGGGCAGCTATTGGGGAACTGTGGGAGGGGTCTCGAATGGTTGAGGGGCAGCTATTGGGGAACTGTGGGAGGGGTCTCGAATGGTTGAGGGGCAGCTATTGGGGAACTGTGGGAGGGGTCTCGAATGGTTGAGCGGCAGCTATTGGGGAACTGTGGGAGGGGTCTCGAATGGTTGAGGGGCAGCTATTGGGGAACTGTGGGAGGGTCTCGAATGGTTGAGGGGCAGCTATTGGGGAACTGTGGGAGGGGTCTCGAATGGTTGAGGGGCAGCTATTGGGGAACTGTGGGAGGGGTCTCGAATGGTTGAGCGGCAGCTATTGGGGAACTGTGGGAGGGGTCTCGAATGTTTGAGGGGCAGCTATTGGGGAACTGTGGGTGGGGTCTCGAATGGTTGAGGGGCAGCTATTGGGGAACTGTGGGAGGGGTCTCGAATGGTTGAGGGGCAGCTATTGGGGAACTGTGGGAGGGGTCTCGAATGGTTGAGGGGCAGCTATTGGGGAACTGTGGGAGGGGTCTCGAATGGTTGAGGGGCAGCTATTGGGGAACTGTGGGAGGGGTCTCGAATGGTTGAGGGGCAGCTATTGGGGAACTGTGGGAGGGGTCTCAAATGGTTGAGGGGCAGCTATTGGGGAACTGTGGGAGGGGTCTCGAATGGTTGAGGGGTAGCTATTGGGGAACTGTGGGTGGGGTCTCGAATGGTTGAGGGGCAGCTATTGGGGAACTGTGGGAGGGGTCTCGAATGGTTGAGGGGCAGCTATTGGGGAACTGTGGGAGGGGTCTCGAATGGTTGAGGGGCAGCTATTGGGGAACTGTGGGAGGGGTCTCGAATGGTTGAGGGGCAGCTATTGGGGAACTGTGGGAGGGGTCTCGAATGGTTGAGGGGCAGCTATTGGGGAACTGTGGGAGGGGTCTCGAATGGTTGAGGGGCAGCTATTGGGGAACTGTGGGAGGGGTCTCGAATGGTTGAGGGGCAGCTATTGGGGAACTGTGGGAGGGGTCTCGAATGGTTGAGGGGCAGCTATTGGGGAACTGTGGGAGGGGTCTCGAATGTTTGAGGGGCAGCTATTGGGGAACTGTGGGAGGGGTCTCGAATGGTTGAGGGGCAGCTATTGGGGAACTGTGGGAGGGGTCTCGAATGGTTGAGGGGCAGCTATTGGGGAACTGTGGGAGGGGTCTCGAATGGTTGAGGGGCAGCTATTGGGGAACTGTGGGAGGGGTCTCGAATGGTTGAGGGGCAGCTATTGGGGAACTGTGGGTGGGGTCTCGAATGGTTGAGGGGCAGCTATTGGGGAACTGTGGGAGGGGTCTCGAATGGTTGAGGGGCAGCTATTGGGGAACTGTGGGAGGGGTCTCGAATGGTTGAGGGGCAGCTATTGGGGAACTGTGGGAGGGGTCTCGAATGGTTGAGGGGCAGCTATTGGGGAACTGTGGGAGGGGTCTCGAATGGTTGAGGGGCAGCTATTGGGGAACTGTGGGAGGGGTCTCGAATGGTTGAGGGGCAGCTATTGGGGAACTGTGGGAGGGGTCTCTAATGGTTGAGGGGCAGCTATTGGGGAACTGTGGGTGGGGTCTCGAATGGTTGAGGGGCAGCTATTGGGGAACTGTGGGAGGGGTCTCGAATGGTTGAGGGGCAGCTATTGGGGAACTGTGGGAGGGGTCTCGAATGGTTGAGGGGCAGCTATTGGGGAACTGTGGGAGGGGTCTCGAATGGTTGAGGGGCAGCTATTGGGGAACTGTGGGAGGGCCAGGACAACACAACACCATTACTGGAACAACATTCCCACTGGCCACAAACTTCCACATCATTTCAACAACATTATTTATAGTGAACAAAAATAGAAAAGCAACATGCAACAATTTCAACGATTTTACTGAGTTACAGTTCATATAAGGATATCAGTCAATTGAAATACATTTATTTGACTCTAATCTATAGATTTCACATGACTGGGCATTGTCCAGCCATGGATGGGCCTGGGAGGGCGTAGGCCCACCCATTGGGGAGCCAATCAGACTACGTTTTTCCCCACAAAAGGGCTTATCAGCTGACCGGGTGGCTGGTCGCAGACGATCCTGCAGGTGAAGAAGCTGGATGTGGAGGTCCTGGGCTGGCGTGGTTACACGTTTCCTGTGGTTGTGAGGCTGGTTGGACATACTGCCAAATTCTCTAAAACAACATTGGACGCGGCTACAGAAATGAACATGACATTCTGTCAACAGCCCTGGTGGACATTCCTCCAGTCAGCATGCCATCTGCACGCTCCTTCAAAACTTGAGACATTTATGGCATTGTGTTGTGTGACAAAACTGCACATTTTAGAGTGGCCTTTCATTGCCCCCTGTACACCTGTGTAATGATCAAGCTGTTTACTCAGCTTCTTGATATGCCACACCTGTCAGGTGGATTGATTATCTTGGCAAAGAGAGGTTAGCTCACTAACTGGGATGTAAACCAATTTGTGCCAATGTTTTTAGAGAAATACGCTTTTTGTCCATATGGAACATTTCTGGGATCTTTTATTTCAGCTCATGAAACATGGGACCTGTTTTTACATGTTGTGTTTATATTAAATGATGCAGAATCAACATGAATAACTGATTGGATTTGCAAAGCGTAATCAAGAAATTGCGGGAACTTTGTATTTTTTCACCCAACTTGTAACCTAAATCCAATCAACTTTGAAATGACGTTAGTTAGCAACTGCATCAAATGTAAAACTCGACTTTAGCTGATGTCTGTGTCCAATGAGATGGTTTTCCCAAAATGCCCTACTAAGACACACCCTATACCAGCGTTTCCCAAACTCTGTCTTGGGGACACCAAGGAGTGCACGTTTTGGTTTTTTGCCCTGTCACTACACAGCTGATTCAATCAAGGGACTTGTCAAGGTCAACCGCTTAAGGTCATATAATTCAGCCTTGGTTAACCCCACAAATTCAAATAAAATAGTATATGTTCCATGCTTTGTAAACAACAGGTGTAGGCTAACAGTGAAATGCTTACAATGCATGAAGATAAACATAGAAAACATAATAAGAAGAGGAATAAATACACAATGAGTAAGGATATCTTGGCTATATACACAGGGTACCAGGACCGAGTCCATGTGCAGGGGTACGAGGTGCACTTCTCTAACTATTCTCCAGAAAAAGCACAGCTCCAGACTGCTATTACAGGTATTAGTCTGTGTGTCACATTGAGGATTTGGAAGCTGGGAAAATAAATCTCTGTTGACAGATTTCTTTAGGATTGGCAGGATCTAAGAGGTGTAATTCTGTTGTTTGTGCGTCAAAATGTGTGTATTTGTTTACCCAGCAACACGCTACTGTTTCAACATGTCTATACATTTGAAACAGACACTTTCAGTCCTAAATGGAATTTGCTAGCGGAATATAGACAGACACACACACGTACACAAACACACATACACACACACACAAATCCCCCATCCATCACATACACACACACACAAGCCACCCAGGTCACAACACTTCTGTATTTTCAAAGGAAGAGGATGTGGGAGTTTTCTGACACCCAACATTCATTGTCACCATGACATGACAAGTCTTCCTCTCTACCTGTCATTTAAGGATGTAAAACAGATCAACCTACCACAGACATCACTCTCTTCTTGTCAGAATGACACAGCATGATCAGCCACTTGTCCATACAGATGAACGGGCGGACTGACTGATGTAGATAACAGGACTATTTGACAGATTTTAATTTTACATTACAAATATTCGGTTTATCTGAAAGACAGACAGAGGCTGAGCCGAGCACATTTACAAACAGTGAGACAGGGCCATTTTAGTTATCAGTGAGATACTGGTGGAAGCAGGAGTCTCAGCATCCTGACAGACAGACATGTGTGAGTTGTGAAATCCCATTACAGGCAATCAGATTTCAGAAGAACGAGTCCCTCCCTGCCCTCAGCCTTAAATGTATTTCTGTCAGGGGGAGAGTAAAGATATTCAGAGGCTGGGCCTGAACCTATAGCAGGACTATTTTAGATGGAGATAGACAAGAGAGGGAAAAAGACGAGAGGCAAAAGAGGAGGAGAGAGAGAGAGAGAGGGGACAAGAGAGAGTGCAGGGAGAGAGGAGAGAGAGAGAGAGAGAGGGGACAAGAGAGAGTGCAGGGAGGAGAGAGAGAGAGAGAGAGAGAGAGAGGGGACAGAGAGAGAGAGAGAGGAGAGGGGAGAGAGAGAGAGGGAGAGAGAGAGAGAGAGAGAGAGAGAGAGAGAGAGAGAGAGAGAGAGAGAGAGAGAGAGAGAGAGAGAGAGAGAGAGAGGGGACAAGAGAGAGTGCAGGGAGAGAGGAGAGAGAGAGGAGAGAGAGAGAGGGGACAAGAGAGAGAGAGAGAGAGAGAGAGAGAGAGAGAGAGAGGGGACAAGAGAGAGTGCAGGGAGAGAGGAGGAGAGAGAGAGAGAGAGAGAGAGAGGGGACAAGAGAGAGTGTAGGGAGAGAGGAGAGAGAGGAGAGAGGGGACAAGAGAGAGTGGAGGGAGAGAGGAGAGAGAGAGAGAGAGAGAGGGGACAAGAGAGAGTGCAGGGAGAGAGGAGAGAGAGGAAGAGAGGGGACAAGAGAGAGTGGAGGGAAAGAGGAGAGAGAGAGGAGGAGAGAGAGAGAGAGGGGACAAGAGAGAGTGGAGGGAGAGAGAGAGCGAGAGAGAGAGGGGAGGGAGAGGAAGAGAGGGGACAAGAGAGAGTGGAGGGAAAAGGAGGAGAGAGGAGGAGAGAGAGAGGGGACAAGAGAGAGTGGAGGGAGAGAGGGAGCAAGAGAGAGGGGACAAGGGAGAGGAAGAGAGGGGACAAGAGAGAGTGGAGGGAGCAAGAGAGGGGACAAGAGAGAGGAAGAGAGAGGGGACAAGAGAGAGTGGAGTGAGAGAGAGAGAGAGAGAGGGGACAAGAGAGAGTGGGAGAAGAGAGAGAGAAGAGAGGGGACAAGAGAGAGTGGAGTGAGAGAGAGCGAGAGGGAAAGAGGGGATGAGAGAGAGGGGGGAGAGAAAGGAAAGAGAGAGGGTGGAGAGAGAACGAGATCGAGAGGGTGGGTTGAGAGAGAGAGATAGATATCCCTAAACAGACTGAAAATGGCAGTACTGTACAGAGAGAGACAGTTCACAGTGTGTCCCAAAGGCAAAAACAGACAGAGAAATAGAGATCAGCTCATGGCCCTCAGCTCTCAGCCCTCAGCTCTCAGCTCTCAGCCCTCAGCCCTCAGCTCTCAGCTCTCAGTTCTCAGCTCTCAGTTCTCAGGCCTCAGTTCTCAACTCTCAGCCCTCAGCCCTCAGCTCTCAGCTCTCAGTTCTCAGCTCTCAGCCCTCAGTTCTCAGTTCTCAGGCCTCAGTTCTCAGTTCTCAGGCCTCAGTTCTCAGCTCTCAGGCCTCAGTTCTCAGGCCTCAGTTCTCAGCTCTCACGCCTCAGTTCTCAGTTCTCAGGCCTCAGTTCTCAGGCCTCAGTTCTCAGGCCTCAGTTCTCAGGCCTCAGTTCTCAGGCCTCAGTTCTCAACTCACAGGCCTTAGCTCTCAGCTCAGACTACTTGTTCTCCTGACTGAAGGTTTCATGGCAAATTAACATGCAGGTCGCTTTGGCCTTAGAGAAGCAATGAAGCAGCACAGTTTCTCTCTCACACACACACATACACGCAAATACACACACACACCAAATCCCCCTCCTCACAACACCTCCAGTGTGGGCTTCAAGAGCAGCTTTCTACTCCACTGCTCAAAGTGAAAGGAGCCCAATCTTATAAAACACCACAACAGCCTGCCAGCAGCTCGCCACAGAGGAGAACTGGCCACAATAACTTCTGCTGAAAAGATCCACAGGACACAAAATGGCCTCTTTTCACTTCCTTTTCACATCCTCCCAGCCAGAGCTGCAGGTGTGTGTGGAAACTGTAGACTAGCTTAGGCTTTGGCTCAGTGTGGGCTCAAACACTGTTTCAATCCCAAACATTGTTTCTCTTCAGTCGTTTGCAATGTCGCCATGAGGCCTGCTAACTACATCGTTACGGAAAAAATGTCTTCTCATCTACTCCTCTGCACCCAGTGAAAGGATACTATCATTTATCTACTCACTCACTCCCCTGTACCCAGTGATACCACCCATTTAACATCCTCCCGTTCTCTCCAAAGATCAAAACAACACAGAGAAAAAATGAGGAAGACACATTTCAGTTGAATGCAACTGACTAGGTATCCCCCTTCCCCTTCATCACGAGACCACAATGTTCACTACGATACCAGGTTTAGTATCACAGCACTCGATACCATCATGATACTCAATACCAAAACAATACCATCGCAAAAAAAAGAAGGCGCATTAGCCAAAATTCCAGAATGGCACTCGATCCAGACAGATAAACTACTGCTCTGTTCAATCCTTGGGCATCTTCTGACTTCCATATCATTACATTGGAATATTTTTACGTTTATTTTTCATACAATCAATTTGACAATCAATCTAACTGCTTAACTACATAATGGTAATAATCTATTTGAATGGTAAATCTCTATTGATAAACTGAGTCAATCAGGATGTAACCTGGGTATATCGACAATACAGGTGAATGCACATTCAATATGAGTGTGCAAGCATTGAGTTATTGAGCTTGTTTTGTCTGATTTCATGTGGCTACTACAGATGACAAACACAGGCTGTGTGTGTGTGTGTGTGTACTTCCTACCTCATCTATTACAAACAAACTGTTCCTGTCTGTTATGCAGTGGGCCAATTGGGTGAGTGTGATGTAAAGCTATACTCATACTGTTGTCCAAGCAGCTACACATAGCTATCAAATCAAATTGTATTTGTCAAATGCTTACTTACAAGCCCTCAAACAAAAATGCAGTTAAGAAAAATAAGAGTTAAGAAAATATTTACGAAATAAATAAAAAAGTAAATAATTAGATCAATGGTCAGACTCACAGAACCACACAACGTAGATCAATAATTAGATCATTGATCAGACTCACAGAACCACACAACGTAGATCAATAATTAGATCAATGGTCAGACTCACAGAACCACACAACGTAGATCAATAATTAGATCATTGGTCAGACTCACAGAACCACACAACGTAGATCAATAATTAGATCAATGGTCAGACTCACAGAACCACACAACATAGATCAATAATTAGATCAATGGTCAGACTCACAGAACCACACAACGTAGATCAATAATTAGATCAATGGTCAGACTCACAGAACCACACAACGTAGATCAATAATTAGATCAATGGTCAGACTCACAGAACCACACAACGTAGATCAATAATTAGATCAATGGTCAGACTCACAGAACCACACAACGTAGATCAATAATTAGATCATTGGTCAGACTCACAGAACCACACAACATAGATCAATAATTAGATCATTGGTCAGACTCACAGAACCACACAACGTAGATCAATAATTAGATCAATGGTCAGACTCACAGAACCACACAACGTAGATCAATAATTAGATCAATGGTCAGACTCACAGAACCACACAACGTAGATCAATAATTAGATCAATGGTCAGACTCACAGAACCACACAACGTAGATCAATAATTAGATCAATGGTCAGACTCAGCAGAACCACACAACGTAGATCAATAATTAGATCAATGGTCAGACTCACAGAACCACACAACGTAGATCAATAATTAGATCAATGGTCAGACTCACAGAACCACACAACGTAGATCAATAATTAGATCAATGGTCAGACTCACAGAACCACACAACGTAGATCAATAATTAGATCAATGGTCAGACTCACAGAACCACACAACGTAGATCAATAATTAGATCATTGGTCAGACTTGCTCTTGCAGCTCTTCTCGTTAACATCCTCACCGTCGGTTGTAGTCTTCCGAGACCCAGATCAAGTTGTGTGTCCATTAGCACCACAACATGGCTGTTACTCTGTATAGACTACTATTCCCATCGGGCAAAGCAAATATATAATCTAATTCATTATTGAAACCGTCTTTTATTGTCAAGGTAACTTAATGCAGACACACACACACACAATGATGACACACTGTATTGAAGGGAATAAATAGGGAAGAAGAGTATTCCATTGAGAAATGAACAATCACAAAGAACAATTGGTGCTTCTCTAATTCTGAGTGGAATCTTCTCTTGTAATCAAAGCATATCCCGGCTGCCAGGGCTTTGTTCTGTCTACCTTTCTTCCTTCCTCTCTCCCCTGCCTGTCTGTCTACCTCTCTGTCCGTCTGCCTGTCTTCTTGCTCACCGGGCTCCCTGCCAATGGCTTGCAAGGGAAGCCCGGCGTTCCCAAATATTTGACTAATAAATCAATTAAAATGATAAAATAATTTATATTTCATCTCTCTCTGTTTTCATAATTTTCTGTCAATTCGCAAGTCCTGAATCTCACTGGTGAAATGATCAGAGCGAGGGAAGCAGCACCCCTCTGTCTCAGTATGTGTAGCCCCTGTATCTGACGCTGTCTGAACAGGGAAACAGCACCCCTCTGTCTCAGTATGTGTAGCCCCTGTATCTGATGCTGTCTGAACAGGGAAACAGCACCCCTCTGTCTCAGTATGTGTAGCCCCTGTATCTGATGCTGTCTGAACAGGGAAACAGCACCCCTCTGTCTCAGTATGTGTAGCCCCTGTATCTGATGCAGTCTGAACAGGAAAACAGCACCCCTCTGTCTCAGTATGTGTAGCCCCTGTATCTGATGCTGTCTGAACAGGGAAACAGCACCCCTCTGTCTCAGTATGTGTAGCCCCTGTATCTGATGCTGTCTGAACAGGGAAACAGCACCCCTCTGTCTCAGTATGTGTAGCCCCTGTACACCCCTCTGTCTCAGTATGTGTAGCCCCTGTATCTGATGCTGTCTGAACAGGGAAACAGCACCCCTCTGTCTCAGTATGTGCTTCCCTGTATCTGATGCTGTCTGAACAGGGAAACAGAATCCCCTCTGTCTCAGTATGTGTAGCCCCTGTATCTGATGCTGTCTGAACAGGGAAACAGCCCCCTCTGTCTCATGTTAGCCCCTGTATCTGATGCTGTCTGAACAGGGAAACAGCACCCCTCTGTCTCAGTATGTGTAGCCCCTGTATCTGATGCTGTCTGAACAGGGAAACAGCACCCCTCTGTCTCTGCCCCTGTATCTGATGCTGTCTGAACAGGGAAACAGCACCCCTCTGTCTCAATGTGTAGCCCCTGTATCTGATGCTGTCTGCAGGGAAACAGCCCCTCTGTCTCAGTATGTGTAGCCCCTGTATCTGATGCTGTCTGAACAGGGAAACAGCACCCCTCTGTCTCAGTATGTGTAGCCCCTGTATCTGATGCTGTCTGAACAGGGAAACAGCACCCCTCTGTCTCAGTATGTGTAGCCCCTGTATCTGATGCTGTCTGAACAGGGAAACAGCACCCCTCTGTCTCAGTATGTGTAGCCCCTGTATCTGATGCTGTCTGAACAGGGAAACAGCACCCCTCTGTCTCAGTATGTGTAGCCCTGTATCTGATGCTGTCTGAACAGGGAAACAGCACCCCTCTGTCTCAGTATGTGTAGCCCCTGTATCTGATGCTGTCTGAACAGGGAAACAGCACCCCTCTGTCTCAGTATGTGTAGCCCCTGTATCTGATGCTGTCTGAACAGGGAAACAGCACCCCTCTGTCTCTGTCTCTGTATCTGATGCTGTCTGAACAGGGAAACAGCACCCCTCTGTCTCAGTATGTGTAGCCCCTGTATCTGATGCTGTCTGAACAGGGAAACAGCACCCCTCTGTCTCAGTATGTGTAGCCCCTGTATCTGATGCTGTCTGAACAGGGAAACAGCACCCCTCTGTCTCAGTATGTGTAGCCCTGTATCTGATGCTGTCTGAACAGGGAAACAGCAAACCCTCTGTCTCAGTATGTGTAGCCCCTGTATCTAATGCTGTCTGAACAGGGAAACAGCACCCATCTGTCTCAGTATGTGTAGCCCCTGTATCTGATGCTGTCTGAACAGGGAAACAGCACCCCTCTGTCTCAGTATGTGTAGCCCCTGTATCTAATGCTGTCTGAACAGGGAAACAGCACCCCTCTGTCTCAGTATGTGTAGCCCCTGTATCTGATGCTGTCTGAACAGGGAAACAGCACCCCTCTGTCTCAGTATGTGTAGCCCCTGTATCTGATGCTGTCTGAACAGGGAAACAGCACCCCTCCCTCTGTCTCAGTATGTGTAGCCCCTGTATCTGATGCTGTCTGAACAGGGAAACAGCACCCCTCTGTCTCAGTATGTGTAGCCCCTGTATCTGATGCTGTCTGAACAGGGAAACAGCACCCCTCTGTCTCAGTATGTGTAGCCCCTGTATCTGATGCTGTCTGAACAGGGAAACAGCACCCCTCTGTCTCAGTATGTGTAGCCCCTGTATCTGATGCTGTCTGAACAGGGAAACAGCACCCTCTGTCTCAGTATGTGTAGCCCCTGTATCTGATGCTGTCTGAACAGGGAAACAGCACCCCTCTGTCTCAGTATGTGTAGCCCCTGTATCTGATGCTGTCTGAACAGGGAAACAGCACCCCTCTGTCTCAGTATGTGTAGCCCCTGTATCTGATGCTGTCTGAACAGGGAAACAGCCTCTGTCTCAGTATGTGTAGCCCCCTCTGTCTCAGTATGTGTAGCCCCTGTATCTGATGCTGTCTGAACAGGGAAACAGCCCCTCTGTCTCTGTAGCCCCTGTATCATGCTGTCTGAACAGGGAAACAGCACCCCTCTGTCTCAGTATGTGTAGCCCCTGTATCTGATGCTGTCTGAACAGGGAAACAGCACCCCTCTGTCTCAGTATGTGTAGCCCCTGTATCTGATGCTGTCTGAACAGGGAAACAGCACCCCTCTGTCTCAGTATGTGTAGCCCCTGTATCTGATGCTGTCTGAACAGGGAAACAGCACCCCTCTGTCTCAGTAGTATCTGCTGTCTACCCTCTGTCTGTATAGCCCCTGTATCTAATGCTGTCTGAACAGGGAAACAGCACCCCTCTGTCTCAGTATGTGTAGCCCCTGTATCTGATGCTGTCTGAACAGGGAAACAGCACCCCTCTGTCTCAGTATGTGTAGCCCCTGTATCTGATGCTGTCTGAACAGGGAAACAGCACCCCTCTGTCTCAGTATGTGTAGCCCCTGTATCTGATGCTGTCTGAACAGGGAAACAGCACCCCTCTGTCTCAGTATGTGTAGCCCCTGTATCTGACGCTGTCTGGACCAAAAGAGTATAACATGTGACCACCACTGTCTTTGATTGATTGATGCCAGCAGGCATTTAGCCTCCCTAGATAAAATACATAAATAGCCAATCGGCATTGAGCTGAGCTCAACTGTGGGTTGTCCTGGTGCAGCAAAACACCCCCCCCCCCCCCCCCAGTTTGAATTTGTGTTCAGACCAATGAAATCACTTTTTCAAAAAACTTTATTTTAAGAAAAACTTGACTGTTTCTGGACTGCTTGCGTTGATGTACTGCATTAGCTTGCTTGTGTTGATGTACTGCAGTAGCTAGCTTGTGTTGATGTACTGCAGTAGCTAGCTTGTGTTGATGTACTGCAGTAGCTGCTTGTGTTGATGTACTGCATTAGCTTGCTTGTGTTGATGTACTGCAGTAGCTAGCTTGTGTTGATGTACTGCAGTAGCTAGCTTGTGTTGATGTTCTGCATTAGCTAGCTTGTGTTGATGTACTGCAGTAGCTAGCTTGTGTTGATGTACTGCAGTAGCTAGCTTGTGTTGATGTACTGCATTAGCTAGCTTGTGTTGATGTACTGCAGTAGCTAGCTTGTGTTGATGTACTGCAGTAGCTAGCTTGTGTTGATGTACTGCAGTAGCTAGCTTGTGTTGATGTACTGCAGTAGCTAGCTTGTGTTGATGTACTGCATTAGCTAGCTTGTGTTGATGTACTGCATTAGCTAGCTTGTGTTGATGTACTGCAGTAGCTAGCTTGTGTTGATGTACTGCAGTAGCTAGCTTGTGTTGATGTACTGCAGTAGCTAGCTTGTGTTGATGTACTGCTGTAGCTTGCTAAATCAGCCCTTTCCTAAGCCATGGATGGAGATGGGGATTTGGACTTGTGGTTTTGCTTAATTCTCTGTACAGGCCAATGATTCTGATATAACCATAAATTAATGTTGTAATGTAGTTAATGTTGTAACTGGCCTGAGACAATTGTAGTTCAATATGTAGCCTAGTAGTCTCACATTAACTAGCTAACTAACTGGTTCATTGTTGGTTCATTGTTGCCCATGTGAAGAAGTCAGGCTAGCAAGCATTTTATCTAGGTCGCCTATAACAACAAAAACTAAAAGTGTACTGTATGACAGAGCCATAGTCCTTTTTGCCAACATGAAAGAGAAGAGGATGGCATTGGCATTCAACTAGTCTACAAGTAGGGTGAGCAAACATTTTTTGTTTTACTTGCGTGCACACAGACAGAAATCAGTACAAAAAGAAAGACAGTTTGTAACAGTAAAAAAAAACAATATTCAGCAGTGTGGACAAAAACAATAAAATAAACAATTTGACACAAAAGAGATAAAGGTATAGAAACAGAAAGTCATGCTGTAGGGTTGTAGAACTGTAATGTACCTCTTTAAAAAAAATGTAAACCACACCAGGAATAGCTTGGTAAAAATCAGGCAGGAATGAGTTCCAGATCACATGGCCTCTATAGGTAATTCGGGAATTGAGAATGAGTTGTTCTTGAATATGAGTGGCGTAGCTGTTTCTCGTTGAGTAGTTATGGCTGTAAAATCATTTTTGAGGATAAGTGAATTAAAGTGCCATAAACAAATTGAGCAACTTGAAAACAATTCATTTGATAAATATTCAGGAGTCTTAATTGTTTGAAAAGTGGTGCTGAATGGTCTCTAAAAACCGACAGCTTTTCTGCTGGTGATAGATTGATAGTAGTTTGGTATGGTGTGTGCTGGCCCATATAATGTTATAGTAACTGATGAATGGGAAGATCATTATGTAATAGAGATGGAGAGCAGAGCTTCAGTTTAGGACACATCACATTTTGCCAAGTATCCCAGTATTTTTGGCAATCTCAGAGGTTGTCTTTATGTGTGGTTTCCATGACAATTCATCATCAATCAGAGCACCAAGAAAGCGGGTTGTACGGGCATGATCAACAGGTATATTATCAATATGGACCCCTATATAATCTGTATTGTATTTGATTTGATTTGGATTCAGTGACAATTTGTTTATTTTAAACCACTTTGAGATCTGTCTGTCTCCCTGCCTACCTGTCTGTCTCCCTGCCTGCATTTCTCCCTGCCTGCCTGTCTCCCTGCCCTGCCTGCATGTCTCCCTGCCCTGCCTGCCTGTCTCCCTGCCTGCATGTCTCCCTGCCCTGCCTGCATGTCTCCCTGCCTGCCTGCATGTCTCCCTGCCAGTCTGCCTGCATGTCTCCCTGCCTGCATGTCTCCCTGCCTGCCTGTCTACCTGCCTGCCTGTCTCCCTGCCTGCATTTCTCCCTGCCCTGCCTGTCTGTCTCCCTGCCTGCATTTCTCCCTGCCCTGCCTGCATGTCTCCCTGCCTGCATTTCTCCCTGCCTGCCTGTCTCCCTGCCCTGCCTGCATGTCTCCCTGCCCTGCCTGCCTGTCTCCCCTGTCTCCCTCCCTCTGTCTCCCTCTCATGTCTCCCTGCCTGCCTGCATTCCCTCTGCCCCTGCATGTCTCCCTGCCTGCCTGTCTGTCTGCCCCCTGCCCTGCATTTCTCCCTGCCCTGCCTGCATGTCTCCCTGCCTGCCCTGTCTCCCTGCCCTGTGCCCTGCCTGCATGTCTCCCTGCCCTGCCTGCCCTGTCTGCCTGCATGTCTCCCTGCATGCCTGTCTCTACCTGCCTGCCTGTCTCCCTGCCTGCATTTCTCCCTGCCCTGCCTGCATTTCTCCCTGCCCTGCCTGCATGTCTTCCTGCCCTGTCTGCCTGTCTCCCTGCCCTGTCTGCCTGTCTCCCTGCCTGCATGTCTCCCTGCCAGTCTGTCTGTCTGTCTCCCTGCCAGTCTGTCTGTCTGTCTCCCTGCCAGTCTGTCTGCCTGCCTGTCTACCTGTCCTGTCTGCCTGTCTCCCTGCCCTGTCTGCATGTCTCCCTGCCCTGTCTGCATGTCTCCCTGCCCTGTCTGCATGTCTCCCTGCCCTGTCTGCATGTCTCCCTGCCCTGACTGCATGTCTCCCTGCCAGTCTGTCTGTCTGTCTGTCTCCCTGTCACGTAGAGTAGGCCAGAAGGCTAAACTGGATAACCTAACCTCTATCAAAATAAAAAGATGGTGGAGCCGCAAAAGTTCTTCTGTGCAAAGGTGTTTATTTACAAGTGATTCCAGAACAAAAAACAACAGTACTGCCATCAACGTCTACCTTATGGGACAGCTTAAAAACAATGCTGCCCCATCCACAGCTCAAAATGCCTCCCTATGACTGAAAGAGAGGCTCCTTTTGTAGGGCTAGCCCCTCCCCTCAGAACAATTAACCCTAATTAATGAATCAATCAATAATACAAACCTACATTTTCCATGAACTAAACATACTAAAGGATATACATTGCAACACAGTTTTAAACAATATCACAACATACCATTTACAACATTACATCACTACTGACAATATCTTTCAATATGCCCATATGCATTAATGAGCCATTTGGGACAGGCACTATAAAGCCAACCCAATTCCCTTAGCTCGGGTCCTTTTCCAGCATACCCGGAAGCTACAGAGATGGAGAGAGAGGAACAGAACAAACAAACAATGCGCTCATCCACAACATTGATAAGTATAATAATTATTGTAGCTCTCAAATATGAACACTGACAAGTGTGAAATGCATGCACCAAGACAGAAGTTAATTTGTGTGTCGACCCACATTGTTAACTTATCTTATAATGGCGCAGGGAGGAGTGATGAATATGTGTGTGCGTTAAAGAACCAAATGCTGCCCGCGGCCAGTGACTGACTTCTACGTCACATTACCTTCCTCCTCTCCTGAAGCGACTATGTTCGGGAGCCTTGATAGGTAGTCCGCAGTAACGTTCTCTTTTCCTGCCTTGTGACGGACACAGAACCTGAAGGGCTGGAGCTCCAGATACCACCTGGTCACACAAGAATTCCGGTCCTTCATGGTCTGGATCCAGGTCAGTGCTCTGTGGTCCGTGTGCAGGTCAAATTCCCTCCCAAGAAGGTAGTAACGGAGGCTATCTAGGGCCCACTTTATAGCCAGGCACTCCTTTTCGATTGTAGAATACCTGGTTTCCCTGGGCAAAAGCTTCTGACTCAGGTACAGCACAGGAAGCTCTTCTCTTGGCTCCCCTTGGGCCAGTACAGCTCCAATTCCTACAGCTGAAGCGTCCACCTGCACGAGAAATCTCTTCTGAAAATACATTTACATTACATTTAAGTCATTTAGCAGACGCTCTTATCCAGAGCGACTTACAAATTGGATCAGGGGTCTGGAGAACAGGGAATGAGCAGTCGGTTTTTCAGTGTCATGAAGGCTTCCTCACACTCCTCAGTCCACTTCACAGGGTTGCTGGCCCCCTTCGAAGTGAGGTTGGTCAGAGGGACAGCGATGGTCGAAAACTGTAGAATGAATCTCCGGTACCACCCTGCCAGACCTAGGAAGGACTTCACCTGTGTCTTGGTTCTGGGTTGAGGGCTATTCCTGATGGACTCCACTTTCTCCACCTGAGGCCGAACTTCACCCTTACCCAGCTGGTAACCCAGGTACTTTGTCTCCTGTCTGCCTGTCTCCCTGCCCTGCATGTCTCCCTGCCAGTCTGTCTGTCTGTCTCCCTGCCTGCCTGTCTACCTGCCCTGTCTGCCTGTCTCCCTGCCTGCATGTCTCCCTGCCCTGTCTGTCTGTCTGTCTCCCTGCCTGTCTGTCTGTCTGTCTCCCTGCCTGTCTGTCTGCCGGCCCTGTCTGTCTGTCTCCCTGCCCTGTCTGCCTGTCTCCCTGCCCTGTCTGCATGTCTCCCTGGCTGTCTGTCTGTCTCCCTGGCTGTCTGTCTCCCTGGCTGTCTGTCTCCCTGGCTGTCTGTCTCCCTGGCTGCATGTCTCCCTGCCTGCATGTCTGTCTCCCTGCCTGCATGTCTGTCTCCCTGCCTGCATGTCTGTCTCCCTGCCTGCATGTCTGTCTCCCTGCCTGCATGTCTGTCTCCCTGCCTGCATGTCTGTCTCCCTGCCTGCATGTCTGTCTCCCTGCCTGCATGTCTGTCTGTCTGTCTGTCTCCCTGTCTGTCTGTCTGTCTGTCTCCCTGCCTGTCTGTCTCCCTGCCTGTCTGTCTCCCTGCCTGTCTGTCTGTCTGCCTGTCTGTCTCCCTGCCTGTCTGTCTCCCTGCCTGTCTGTCTCCCTGCCTGTCTGTCTCCCTGCCTGCCTGTCTCCCTGCCTGCCTGTCTCCCTGCCTGCCTGTCTCCCTGCCTGCCTGTCTCCCTGCCTGCCTGTCTCCCTGCCTGCCTGTCTCCCTGCCTGCCTGTCTCCCTGCCTGCATGTCTCCCTGCCTGCATGTCTCCCTGCCTGCCTGTCTCCCTGCCTGCCTGTCTTCCTGCCCTGTCTGTCTGTCTCCCTGCCTGCATGTCTCCCTGCCAGCCTGTCTACCTGCCCTGTCTGCCTGTCTCCCTGCCCCTGCATGTCTCCCTGCCCTGTCTGCATGTCTCCCTGCCCTGTCTGCATGTCTCCCTGCCCTGTCTGCATGTCTCCCTGCCTGTCTGTCTCCCTGCCTGTCTGTCTCCCTGCCTGTCTGTCTCCCTGCCTGTCTGTCTCCCTGCCTGTCTGTCTCCCTGCCTGTCTGTCTCCCTGCCTGTCTGTCTCCCTGCCTGTCTGTCTCCCTGCCTGTCTGTCTGTCTCCCTGCATGCATGTCTGTCTCCCTGCATGCATGTCTGTCTCCCTGCATGCATGTCTGTCTCCCTGCATGCATGTCTGTCTCCCTGCATGCATGTCTGTCTCCCTGCATGCATGTCTGTCTCCCTGCATGCATGTCTGTCTCCCTGCATGCATGTCTGTCTCCCTGCATGCATGTCTGTCTCCCTGCATGCATGTCTGTCTCCCTGCATGCATGTCTGTCTCCCTGCCTGTCTGTCTGTCTCCCTGCCTGTCTGTCTGTCTCCCTGCCCTGTCTGCCTGTTTCCCTGCCTGTCTCCCTGCCTGCATGTCTGTCTCCCTGCCTGCATGTCTCCCTGCCTGTCTGTCTGTCTGTCCCTGCCTGTCTGTCTGTCTGTCTCCCTGCCTGTCTGTCTGTCTGTCTCCCTGCCTGTCTGTCTCCCTGCCTGCCTGTCTCCCTGCCTGCCTGTCTCCCTGCCTGCCTGTCTCCCTGCCTGCCTGTCTCCCTGCCTGCCTGTCTCCCTGCCTGCATGTCTCCCTGCCTGCATGTCTCCCTGCCAGTCTGTCTCCCTGCCTGCCTGTCTTCCTGCCCTGTCTGTCTGTCTCCCTGCCTGCATGTCTCCCTGCCAGCCTGTCTACCTGCCCTGTCTGCCTGTCTCCCTGCCTGCATGTCTCCCTGCCCTGCCTGCATGTCTCCCTGCCCTGTCTGCATGTCTCCCTGCCTGTCTGTCTCCCTGCATGCATGTCTGTCTCCCTGCATGTATGTCTGTCTCCCTGCATGCATGTCTGTCTCCCTGCATGCATGTCTGTCTCCCTGCATGCATGTCTGTCTCCCTGCATGCATGTCTGTCTCCCTGCATGCATGTCTGTCTCCCTGCATGCATGTCTGTCTCCCTGCATGCATGTCTGTCTCCCTGCCTGTCTGTCTGTCTCCCTGCCTGTCTGTCTCCCTGCCTGTCTGTCTGTCTCCCTGCCTGTCTGTCTGTCTCCCTGCCCTGTCTGTCTGTCTCCCTGCCCTGTCTGCCTGTTTCCCTGCCTGTCTGTCTGTCTCCCTGCCTGTCTGTCTGTCTCCCTGCCTGCATGTCTCCCTGCCCTGTCTGTCTGTCTCCCTGCCCTGCCTGTCTGTCTGTCTCCCTGCCTGTCTGTCTGTCTCCCTGCCTGTCTGTCTGTCTCCCTGCCTGTCTGTCTCCCTGCCTGAATGTCTCCCTGCTCTTAATGTCTGTCTCCCTGCTCTGCCTGTCTCCCTGCCTGCATGTCTTCCTGCCCTACCTGCCTGTCTCCCTGCTCTTCCTGTCTGTCTCCCTGCTCTGGCTGCCTGCATTTCTCCCTTTCCTGCCTAGTTTCTGTACTTGTTTCTGCAGTGAACCGTCCTCCAGTCAGGGGGCTTTGGGATAGTTTGTGTTTGCACTCGTTTGAACACTGGTTTAAGATCACTTCAGGGAGCTCGAGGGAGTGGGTGATTTTGCAGATGGTTTAACATTAGTTTAGTTTAGCTCACTCCGGTGGCTCCCTGCAATCAAGGCGGAGGTGATGCTTAAAGCGCCAGGGAGGAAAGAAGAGAGGAAGGAGAGAATTGTCAAGTGAGGAGAGAGGGACAGAGATGAGGGCTAAAAGAGGTATTTCTATTGGGGATTTACACTGGAGAGAAAGAAAGAGTAGACAGACATTTTTAGCTGCGTCAGGGTTTATTCCCCGTTTCCTCAAAATAAGAACATGAGTGCAGAGCCAATTGACAAAATGTATTGTGGCCTTTTATACTTGACCTCTCCCTGAAGCAGATTGATAAGCAGACAACACTATAAAGCAGACTGGGCTCTAGCTAGAATAGTAGAGAGCACCTCTCTCTCACTCACACACATGGAGCTTTCCCATTCCAGAGACCTATATTTTGTGTGCTGATTTAGCAGGCCAAAAATATCTCTGCTGTTTCCCCTCCAGTCCTCCAGAGAGCTCATTTACCCACTCGACAGAGGCAGCCAGTGGGGTGCTTCTGATGACACACACACACACACACACACACACACACACACACACACACACACACACACACACACACACACACACACACACACACACACACACACACACACACACACACACACACACACACACACACACACACACACACACACACACACACACACACACACACACACACACACCACAATGTCAACACAATGTCAACACACCACCACCCACTAACCTAATATTACAGACACCAAATCTCACAACATTCAGTACTCTGTCCACACCCACCCCTTAAACAGAGCCAGCGCCACCCACTAACCTACTATTCCAGTTGGAGACGAAACAAAGTTTTGCTGTAAATAAAATAAAACTTCAGACAGAGAGAAAACGTGTGTGTGTGTGTGTGTGTGTGTGTGTGTGTGTGTGTGTGTGTGTGTGTGTGTGTGTGTGTGTGTGTGTGTGTGTGTGTGTGTGTGTGTGTGTGTGTGTGTGTGTGTGTGTGTGTGTGTGTGTGTGTGTGTGTGTGTGTGTGTGTGTGTGTGTGTGTGTGTGTGTGATCGAGAGAGAAGAGAGAACAGAGAGAGAGAAGGGACACAGAGATTTCTGGACAAATCAAATCAAAGTTGATTTGTCACATGGGCTGAATACAACAGGTGTGCAACAACCTTACAGTGAAATGCATACTTACAAACCCTTAACCAACGGTGCAGTTTTGAAGTAAAAAAAATAGGTATTAGGTAAACAATAGATAAGCAAAGAATAAAACTGTAAAAAGTTAAAAATAACAGCAGCGAGGCTATATCCAGACATAAATACAGAAAGAGACAGACGGACACACGCTCTGGCCCCCCAATGGTGGAACAAACTCCCTCACGACGCCAGGACAGCGGAGTCAATCACCACCTTCCGGAGACACCTGAAACCCCACCTCTTTAAGGAATACCTAGGATAGGATAAGTAATCCTTCTCACCCCCCCCCCTTTAAGATTTAGATGCACTATTGTAAAGTGACTGTTCTACTGGATGTCATAAGGTGAATGCACCAATTTGTAAGTCGCTCTGGATAAGAGCGTCTGCTAAATGACTTAAATGTAAATGTAGAGAGCTCAAGCCTAAGCTTACTGTAAAAACACTCTATCCTCCAACAAAAGATAACCTAAGCTTACTGTAAAAACACACTCTATCCTCCAACAAAAGATAACCTAAGCTTACTGTAAAAACACACTCTATCCTCCAACAAAAGATAACCTAAGCTTACTGTAAAAACACACTCTATCCTCCAACAAAAGATAACCTAAGCTTACTGTAAAAACACACTCTATCCTCCAACAAAAGATAACCTAAGCTTACTGTAAAAACACACTCTATCCTCCAACAAAAGATAACCTAAGCTTACTGTAAAAACACACTCTATCCTCCAACAAAAGATAACCTAAGCTTACTGTAAAAACAATACATTCTAACCTCCAACAAAAGATAATCTAAGCTTACTGTAAAAACAATACACTCTAACCTCCAACAAAAGATAACCTAAGCTTACTGTAAAAACAATACACTCTAACCTCCAACAAAAGATAACCTAAGCTTACTGTAAAAACAATACACTCTAACCTCCAACAAAAGACAACCTAAGCTTACAGTAAACGCAATATACAGTGGGGCAAAAAAAGTATTTAGTCAGCCACCAATTGTGCAAGTTCTCCCACTTAAAAAGATGAGAGGCCTGTAATTTTCATCATAGGTACACTTCAACTATGACAGACAAAATTTGGAGAAAAAAATCCAGAAAATCACATTGTAGGATTTTTTTATGAATGTATTTACAAATTATGGTGGAAAATAAGTATTTGGTCACCTACAAACAAGCTACATTTCTGGTTCTCACAGACCTGTAACTTCTTTAAGAGGATCCTCTGCCCTCCACTCGTTACCTGTATTAATGGCACTTGTTTGAACTTGTTATCGGTATAAAAGACACCTGTCCACAACCTCAAACAGTCACACTCCAAACTCCATTATGGCCAAGACCAAAGAGCTATGTCAAAGGACACCAGAAACAAAATTGTAGACCTGCACCAGGCTGGGAAGACTGAATCTGCAATAGGTAAGCAGCTTGGTTTGAAGAAATCAACTGTGGGAGCAATTATTAGGAAATGGAAGGCATACAAGACCACTGATAATCTCCCTCGATCTGGGGCTCCACGCAAGATCTCACGCCGTGGGGTCAATATGATCACAAGCAAAAATCCCAGAACCACACGGGGAGACCTAGTGAATGACCTGCAGAGAGCTGGGACCAAAGTAACAAAGCCTACCATCAGTAACACACTACGCTGCCAGGGACTCAAATCCTACAGTGCCAGACGTGTCCCCCTGCTTAAGCCAGTACATGTCCAGGCCCGTCTGAAGTTTGCTAGAGAGCATTTGGATGATCCAGAAGAAGATTGGGAGAATGTCATATGGTCAGATGAAACCAAAATATAACTTTTTGTTAAAAACTCAACTCGTCGTGTTTGGAGGGCGAAGAATGCAACCCCATAGAAAATCTTTGAGGGAGTTGAAAGTCTGTGTTGCCCAGCAACAGCCCCAAAACATCACTGCTTTAGAGGAGATCTGCATGGAGGAATGGGCCAAAATACCAGTAACAGTGTGTGAAAACCTTGTGAAGACTTACAGAAAACGTTTGACCTCTGTCATTTGCCAACAAAGGGTATATAACAAAGTATTGAGATAAACTTTTGTTATTGACCAAATACTTATTTTCCACCATAATTTGCAAATAAATTCATTAAAAATCCTACAATGTGATTTTCTGGATTTTTTTTCTAATTTTGTCTGTCATAGTTGAAGTGTACCTATGATGAAAATGACAGGCCTCTCATCTTTTTAAGTGGGAGAACTTGCACAATTGGTGGCTGACTAAATACTTTTTTGCCCCACTGTACCAGCCTTTCTAAAAGTATTGGTCGCGACCCAAAGAGGGTCATAGTAAATTTATAAATATTTAATCAATTACTGGAATTGACTTGGCCAAGTGCAACTGCGCTCTCTGTTCAGCAGCGGTGTCTCTGCTGAGTTTGGCAGCTGCGCGAGTGGGAGGGAGATGTGCGTGTGCTTCGTGGTTAACCAGATCTTTTTTCTGCAGTTTCTGCAGGCTGTCATTCAGCAGCAGGTGATGCGCTGTCAGCCACTGTCCTGTTATTCCCACTCGCCATCCCTCACCACTGTCCTGTCATTCCCATTCGACATCCCTCACCTCTGTCCTGTCATTCCCAATCGCCATCCCTCACCACTGTCCTGTTATTCCCACTCGCCATCCCTCACCACTGTCCTGTCATTCCCACTCGCCATCCCTCACCATTGTCCTGTCATTCCCACTCGCAAATCCCTCACCACTGTCATCGAAGGAATAAAGCTAGCCGAAGAACTCATCGAAGGACTCAAGCTAGCCACAAGTTCTGACTGAGCTCAATCGTCATGAAACGCAAATACAGGAATGAATCTCTCTCTCCTGGTTTCATACAAACTTTGTAAAATAATGAGGAGCGCCCACAATGTGTTTTGTGCGGGAAGTGATTAGTAATGAGTCTCTCAAAACGAACAAATGAAAATGACACATCCTGACCAAACATCCACAACATGATGGTAAACCCAGGGAGTTCATTGAGAACAGGGCAGAATGCTTCAGGAAACAGTGCTTCAACGTGGAAAAGTAAGTCAGCTACCAAGACATTTGTTGTCATTTTATGACAGGTGATAAGCAGAAATATGGGAGTACTATCTCTCATAGTAGTAGATGTGAGTTTCTCTTTCAAACAATCCCCTTGTACACAGCTAATAGCTAGCTAGCTAACATTAGCTAGCTAGAGGAACCCTAAGTAACAGTACAGATGAAGATGAAACATGATCAGGCCTACTGTACTACTTCTACTTTACTGTAGAAATTATTGTTGAAGAAAGTCTAGGTTGGAACTTTTGCTGTTAAAATACAAGTAATCATTTTTATTCTGAAGTGGAATAAACTGATTGAAGCAAGATGCTTTTTGAGGCAAACACTCACACAGTTCTGGGTTGTTCATCTACAGCAGGAAGCGATCTCCTGCCTGACTGAGAAAGCAGTAGATGTTCTGGGTTGCTCATCTACAGTAGGAAGCGATCTCCTGCCTGACTGAGAAAGCAGTAGATGTTCTGGGTTGTTCATCTACAGTAGGAAGCGATCTCCTGCCTGACTGAGAAAGCAGTAGATGTTATGGGTTGTTCATCTACAGTAGGAAGCGATATCCTGCCTGACTGAGAAAGCAGTAGATGTTCTGGGTTGTTCATCTACAGTAGGAAGCGATCTCCTGCCTGACTGAGAAAGCAGTAGATGTTCTGGGTTGTTCATCTACAGTAGGAAGCGATCTCCTGCCTGACTGAGAAAGCAGTAGATGTTCTGGGTTGTTCATCTACAGTAGGAAGCGATCTCCTGCCTGACTGAGAAAGCAGTAGATGTTCTGGGTTGTTCATCGACAGTAGGAAGCGATCTCCTGCCTGACTGAGAAAGCAGTAGATGTTCTGGGTTGCTCATCTACAGCAGGAAGCAGTCTCCTGCCTGACTGAGAAAGCAGTAGATGTTCTGGGTTGTTCATCTACAGTAGGAAGCGATCTCCTGCCTGACTGAGAAAGCAGTAGATGTTCTGGGTTGTTCATCTACAGTAGGAAGCGATCTCCTGCCTGACTGAGAAAGCAGTAGATGTTCTGGTCCAGTTTGGCACCACATACTTATGCAAGTCCGGTCTCTCAAGTACAGAAACAGTGTCAATGCTGAGCATGACCCCGGTGTTGCACTGTGAAAAACTGAGCCCAGAATGCTTGTTGAAAACTTCAACAAGCCACACACCTCAACAATAATGTCTACAGTAAGATGTACAGTAGGCCTGATCATTTTATCTGTACTGTTACTTAGGGTTGCCCTATCAAAAATGGTATGTGTGTGTGTTCTGTTACACATTTGTGTGATGTGATCAATCAGTTTATTCCAGTTCAGAATGAAAATGATTTATTGTATTTTAACAGCAACAGGTCCAACCTAGACCTAGGAAAAACATAAACATGAATAGCTACTTATATGGGTATTTCATATCATTTTTATTTGTTTTTGTCTAAATTGCATTTGTTTTAGGCATAAGGGCAATGAAATGTACCGATATTTACATGTTTTCATAAACTTGGGTCCCAGGAAAACAGGGCTCCGGGCAGCCGAGCGGAAATGGAGGAAAACTCGCCTCCCTGCGGACCTGGCATCCTTTCGCTCCCTCCTCTCTACATTTTCCTCTTCTGTCTCTGCTGCTAAAGCCACTTTCTACCACTCTAAATTCCAAGCTTCTGCCTCTAACCCTAGGAAGCTCTTTGCCACCTTCTCCTCCCTCCTGAATCCTCCTCCCCCTCCCCCCCTCCTCCCTCTCTGCAGATGACTTCGTCAACCATTTTGAAAAGAAGGTCGACGACATCCGATCCTCGTTTGCTAAGTCAAACGACACCTCTGGTTCTGCTCACACTGCCCTACCCTGTGCTCTGACCTCTTTCTCCCCTCTCTCTCCAGATGAAATCTCGCGTCTTGTGACGTCCGGCCGCCCAACAACCTGCCCGCTTGACCCTATCCCCTCCTCTCTTCTCCAGACCATTTCTGGAGACCTTCTCCCTTACCTCACCTCGCTCATCAACTCATCCCTGACCGCTGGCTACGTCCCTTCCGTCTTCAAGAGAGCGAGAGTTGCACCCCTCCTGAAAAAACCTACACTCGATCCCTCCGATGTCAACAACTACAGACCAGTATCCCTTCTTTCTTTTCTCTCCAAAACTCTTGAACGTGCCGTCCTTGGCCAGCTCTCCCGCTATCTCTCTCAGAATGACCTTCTTGATCCAAATCAGTCAGGTTTCAAGACTAGTCATTCAACTGAGACTGCTCTTCTCTGTATCACGGAGGCGCTCCGCACCGCTAAAGCTAACTCTCTCTCCTCTGCTCTCATCCTTCTAGACCTATCGGCTGCCTTCGATACTGTGAACCATCAGATCCTCCTCTCCACCCTCTCCGAGTTGGGCATCTCCGGCGCGGCCCATGCTTGGATTGCGTCCTACCTGACAGGTCGCTCCTACCAGGTGGCGTGGCGAGAATCTGTCTCCTCACCACGCGCTCTCACCACTGGTGTCCCCCAGGGCTCTGTTCTAGGCCCTCTCCTATTCTCGCTATACACCAAGTCACTTGGCTCTGTCATAACCTCACATGGTCTCTCCTATCATTGCTATGCAGACGACACACAATTAATCTTCTCCTTTCCCCCTTCTGATGACCAGGTGGCGAATCGCATCTCTGCATGTCTGGCAGACATATCAGTGTGGATGACGGATCACCACCTCAAGCTGAACCTCGGCAAGACGGAGCTGCTCTTCCTCCCGGGGAAGGACTGCCCGTTCCATGATCTCACCATCACGGTTGACAACTCCATTGTGTCCTTCTCCCAGAGCGCTAAGAACCTTGGCGTGATCCTGGACAACACCCTGTCGTTCTCAACTAACATCAAGGCGGTGGCCCGTTCCTGTAGGTTCATGCTCTACAACATCCGCAGAGTATGACCCTGCCTCACACAGGAAGCGGCGCAGGTCCTAATCCAGGCACTTGTCATCTCCCGTCTGGATTACTGCAACTCGCTGTTGGCTGGGCTCCCTGCCTGTGCCATTAAACCCCTACAACTCATCCAGAACGCCGCAGCCCGTCTGGTGTTCAACCTTCCCAAGTTCTCTCACGTCACCCCGCTCCTCCGCTCTCTCCACTGGCTTCCAGTTGAAGCTCGCATCCGCTACAAGACCATGGTGCTTGCCTACGGAGCTGTGAGGGGAACGGCACCTCAGTACCTCCAGGCTCTGATCAGGCCCTACACCCAAACAAGGGCACTGCGTTCATCCACCTCTGGCCTGCTCGCCTCCCTACCACTGAGGAAGTACAGTTCCCGCTCAGCCCAGTCAAAACTGTTCGCTGCTCTGGCCCCCCCAATGGTGGAACAAACTCCCTCACAACGCCAGGACAGCGGAGTCAATCACCACCTTCCGGAGACACCTGAAACCCCACCTCTTTAAGGAATACCTAGAATAGGATAAAGTAATCCTTCTCACCCCCCCCCCCCCCCCTTTAAGATTTAGATGCACTATTGTAAAGTGACTGTTCCACTGGATGTCATAAGGTGAATGCACCAATTTGTAAGTCGCTCTGGATAAGAGCATCTGCTAAATGACGTAAATGTAAATGTAAAACACAGAATTTCTCATTTGGGTCCCAGGCTGAAAAAGTTTAAGAACCCCTGCAATACACTCTAACCTCCAACTGGGGCTGTGGTTGTCATTTAATTTAACTGTGTAACTGATGGTTATGGATGAAGACCGTCATCAAAATAAAATAATGATCAAAACTGTTTAAATAGGCCTTTGGAAAAACATAGTTTTTATTATTAACTTTACCTAATAGCGGGAGTATTCACTAATGGTTATAAGCAATTGTTTTGCTAACAGTCTATTAAACCTTGCACATCTCCTCCTCTTTCCAGCAGTCATCTGATGCTCCAGCAGTTAAACCTCTAGATGTGCAGCGGTGTAGAAGCGCTAGATTACAGGCTATGACACTTGATGTTTGGACTTTCTTTTATACAATGCACGTTTTCAAATGCTTGCTAGTAAATAAATAAATTAGTCTTCTTTTAAAAAAGTTTGGATGTGTCTGACTATTCATAAATTATTTAACAGCAGTCGACAAGGCTGTTCTGTCTCTGAGGCCTGTAACGAGCCAATGTCGTGTCAAATGGACAATGCACCAAACCTCTCCAACCTGGCATGTTATAGTTTGATACGAAATCTGTTCTTAATTTCTAGATGAATCAACGGCGATAAATAGGCTATGGACATGCTGCGTGTATTTGTTTCTATTTTTATGATGATTATTAATTTCATACTATCGCATAGCTGTCTCTCTCCCCTTCATACTTTCCTTGTCAATTCATTATCTTATAGCTGACTTTCGGAAAGCCTATGGTAGGCCTAGGTTCTTTTGTTGGGTTTTAAGGAAATTAGAAGTATTTGCATGTGTCTGACATACGCTGGTGACTTTGATTGACGGGTCCTTTTACGGGGGTGTAAGTTTGCTGATTATCTCTATAGGCCGATATGTCAATTCAGAAAGTTTCCTAAAGTAGTCTGTCTGGACTCCATCTCTTTAATAAAAATCAAACGCTCCTGTCATGATGTAATCTTGTAAAAGGCCTGTTTTCAGAAGCTTAGGCTACATTATTTATCTCATTACGGCGTACTCTATTTGAAGAGTCTGGATTGGTGCGCCCCCTTGGGTTGTGCTGTGGCGGAGATCTTTGTGGGCTATACTCAACCTTGTCTCAGGATGGTAAGTTGGTGGTTGAAGATATCCCTCTAGTGGTGTGGGGGCTGTGCTTTGGCAAAGTGGGTGGGGTTATATCCTTCCTGTTTGGCCCTGTCCGGGGGTGTCATCGGATGGGGCCACAGTGTCTCCTGACCCCTCCTGTCTCAGCCTCCAGTATTTATGCTGCAGTAGTTTATGTGTCAGGGGCTAGGGTCAGTTTGTTATATCTGGAGTACTTCTCCTGTCTTATCCGGTGTCCTGTGTGAATTTAAGTATGCTCTCTCTAATTCTCTCTTTCTCTCTTTCTTTCTCTCTCTCAGAGGACCTGAGCCCTAGGACCATGCCTCAGGACTACCTGGCATGATGACTCCTTGCTGTCCCCAGTCCACCTGGCCGTGCTGCTGCTCCAGTTTCAACTGTTCTGCCTGTGATTATTATTGGACCATGCTGGTCATTTATGATCATTTGAACATCTTGGCCATGTTCTGTTATAATCTCCACCCGGCACAGCCAGCAGAGGACTGGCCACCCCTCATAGCCTGGTTCCTCTCTAGGTTTCTTCCTAGGTTTTGGCCTTTCTAGGGAGTTTTTCCTAGCCACTGTGCTTCTACACCTGCATTGCTTGCTGTTTGGGGTTTTAGGCTGGGTTTCTGTACAGCACTTTGAGATATCAGCTGATGTACGAAGGGCTATATAAATACATTCGATTTGAAGAACAGTCCCAGCAGCAGGATTTGTGACATTATGCGAATATTTCGGTACAATTTTGGGGAAAAACATCAGACTTCACGTGAATGGATTTGTGCGTCATAATAGGATCCATATTTATTTTCCTTTTTCCAAGAAAGCCAACAGACAAGGACAAGTAGGCCTATCTTTATTTTGGCTCCGTCATGCTCTAATGCTGTGTCAATATAAAAATGCGATGGATACTCTCCTGCCTGGCATTTCTTCATTTGTAGATTCATATTTATAAGTAATAACCTTAATAACAAGGAAGTGTAATGGCTTGTTTCAAATAGGTTTTATTAAGAAGCATATCCATGTTAACAAGTGTACAAACCGAATTGTGATCTCCCCTTTTTACATAGGGTCTTTATTTGATTTGTTTATGTTTATTTAACCTTAATTTAAATAGGCATTTATAACCTCAAAACAACAGTATCATACATTTAAACAAAATGGACACCTACGAAAAATGACTGAAAAGGGAAAGAAAAGGATAAAACAATAACGAAGTGGAATAGTGAAATTGCAGATGTTTCTTTTGAGTCTGATAGCCTATGCCAGGGATCATCAACTAGATTCAGCCGCGGCCCGATTTTGTTCTTGAGCAAATGGTCAGGGGACCGGAACATGATTACAAATCATTTGTAGACTGCAAATTGACCGCAAGAAGCCCAAACAGGTAAAACATTTGACAAAAACATAATTTTAAACCTTGTTAGATGTGTAAACGATCACATATACAGTGCCTGAGTTGTGTTACAGCCTGAATTCAAAATGGATTATATAGATTTTTTTCTCATCCATCTACACAAAGTGAAAACATGTTTTTAGACATTTTTTTAAAAAGGTATTGAAAGTTAAATACAGAAATATCTCATTTACATAAGTATTATCCACACCCCAAAGTCAATACTTTGTAGAAGCACCTTTGGCAGCGATTACAGCTGTGAGTTTTTCTAGGTATTTCTCTAAGAGCTTTCCACACCTGGATTGTGCAACATTTGCCCATTATTCTTTTCACAATTCTTCAAATTGTTTGTTGATCATTGCTAGACAACAAATTGCAGGTCTTGCCATATATTTTCAACTAGATTTAAATAAATAAAAACTAACTTGGCCACTCAGGAACATTCACAGTCTACTTGCTAAGCAACTCCAGTGTAGATTTGGCTTTGTGTTTTATGTTATTGTCCTGCTGAAAGGTGAATTCATATCCCAGTGTCTGGTGGAAAGTAGACTTCACCAGGTTTTCCTCTAGGATTTTGCCTGTGCTTATCTCCATTCCATTAATTTTTTTAATCCTGGAAACCGACCCAGTACTTAACTATTACAAGCATACCCATAACATGATGCAGCCACCACTATGCCTGAAAATATGAAGAGTGGTATTCAGTTATGTGTTGTATTGGATTAACCCCAAACATAAGACTTTGTATTCAGGACAAAAAATGAATTACTTTGAACAGCTTCTATCCCCAAATGGATAAATAGCTAACAAAATAGCTACAAGGACCGAGTTCACCTTGAATCTTTATTTACCTTTGATTTCAGTACTGCACTGTCTCTATGCACACTCACAGGGCCCTACACACTCACACACTCTATCACTCCAACACACACAAACACTCACTCACACATAATATGCACATACATTTATACTGACACACCCGCACACCCACTCACATGCAAGATGCTGCTACTCTGTTTATCTTATATCCTGTTGCTTAGTCACCTTACCCCTATACATATCTACCTCCATCACCCCAGTATCCCTGTCACCTTACCCCTATACATATATAGGTCTCCTCAATACGACGATCGTGACAGAATAAACCACCAACAAAGGACCAGCGTGGTAACGGCCATTAGCAGCAGTAGCAAAGAACGCAGGACTCCTGGACTTGGGAGGAGATTCTGGATGGCGAAGGACCCTTGGCACAGCCAGGGGAATATTGCCGCCCCAAAGCAGAGCTGGAGGCAGCGAAGGCAGAGAGGCGCCGGTATGAGGAGGCAGCACGGCAGTGTGGCTGGAAGCCCGAGAGGCAGCCCCAAAAATGTATTGGGGGGAGGCACACAGGTAGGGGACCTGCGCCAACTTCCTGTGCTTACCGGAGAGAGACAGGAACCGGGCAGGCACCGTGTTATGCAGTGGAGCGCACTGTGTCCCCGGTGCGTGTGCATAGCCCGGTTCGGTACATTCCAGCTCCTCGTATCGGCCGGGCTTGAGCGGGCATCGAGCCAGGTGTCATGAAGCCGGCTCTACGCATCTGGTCTCCAGTGCATCTCCTTGGGCCGGCATACATGGCACCAGCCTTACACATAGTGTCCCCGGTTCGCCAGCACAGCCCAGTGCAGGCTATTCCACCTAGGTAAGGTTGGGCAGGCTCGGTGCTCAAGATCCCCAGTGCGCCTTCACGGTCCGGTCTATCCGGTACCACCTCCACGCACCAGCCCTCCGGTGGCAGCTCCTCGCACAAGGCTGCCTCTCAGTCTCATCTCTACAGGTGCTTCCGCCTGTCCATTGCCGCCAGAGCCTTCCTTCTGCCCAGCGCCGCCAGAGTCTCCCGTCTGTCCCGAGGCGCCAGAGTCTCCCGTCTGTCCCGGTCCGCCAGAGTCTCCCGTCTGTCCCGGTCCGCCAGAGTCTCCCGTCTGTCCCGGTCCGCCAGAGTCTCCCGTCTGTCCCGGTCCGCCAGAGTCTCCCGTCTGTCCCGGTCCGCCAGAGTCTCCCGTCTGTCCCGGTCCGCCGGAGTCTCCCGTCTGTCCCGGTCCGCCGGAGTCTCCCGTCTGTCCCGGTCCGCCGGAGTCTCCCGTCTGTCCCGGTCCGCGGAGTCTCCCGTCTGTCCCGGTCCGCCGGAGTCTCCCGTCTGTCCCGGTCCGCCGGAGTCTCCCGTCTGTCCCCAGCCGCCGGAGTCTCCCGTCTGTCCCCAGCCGCCGGAGTCTCCCGTCTGTCCCCAGCCGCCGGAGTCTCCCGTCTGTCCCCAGCCGCCGGAGTCTCCCGTCTGTCCCCAGCCGCCGGAGTCTCCCGTCTGTCCCCAGCCGCCAGAGTCTCCCGTCTGTCCCCAGCCGCCAGAGTCTCCCGTCTGTCCCCAGCCGCCAGAGTCTCCCGTCTGTCCCCAGCCGCCAGAGTCTCCCGTCTGTCCCCAGCCGCCAGAGTCTCCCGTCTGTCCCCAGCCGCCAGAGTCTCCCCAGCCCCGTCTGTCCCCAGCCGCCAGAGTCTCCCGTCTGTCCCCAGCCGCCAGAGTCTCCCGTCTGTCCCCAGCCGCCAGAGTCTCCCGTCTGTCCCCAGCCGCCAGAGTCTCCCGTCTGTCCCCAGCCGCCAGAGTCTCCCGTCTGTCCCCAGCCGCCAGAGTCTCCCGTCTGTCCCCAGCCGCCAGAGTCTCCCGTCTGTCCCCAGCCGCCAGAGTCTCCCGTCTGTCCCCAGCCGCCAGAGTCTCCCGTCTGTCCCCAGCCGCCAGAGTCTCCCGTCTGTCCCCAGCCGCCAGAGTCTCCCGTCTGTCCCCAGCCGCCAGAGTCTCCCGTCTGTCCCCAGCCGCCAGAGTCTCCCGTCTGTCCCCAGCCGCCAGAGTCTCCCGTCTGTCCCCAGCCGCCAGAGTCTCCCGTCTGTCCCCAGCCGCCAGAGTCTCCCGTCTGTCCCGAGCCGCCAGAGTCTCCCGTCTGTCCCGAGCCGCCAGAGTCTCCCGTCTGTCCCGAGCCGCCAGAGCCGTCGGTCAGCCAGGACCTGCCAGAGCCGTCGGCCAGCCAGGAGCCGCCAGGGCCTTCAGCCAGCCAGGAGCGCCCAGGACCTTCAGCCAGTCCGGAGCTGCCCCTCAGTCCGGAGCTGCCCCTCAGTCCGGAGCTGCCCCTCAGTCCGGAGCTTCCCCTCAGTCCGGAGCTGCCCCTCAGTCCGGAGCTGCCCCTCAGTCCGGAGCTGCCCCTCAGTTCGGAGCTGCCCCTCAGTCCAGTGGGGCCTTTAATTAGGGTCTTAGACCCAAGGTCGGAGGCGAGGGTCGCCACTCTAAAGAGGCCCTTGAAGAGGGAAATGACTATGGTGGAGTGGGGTCCACGTCCCGCGCCAGAGCCAGACCCGTGGCTAGATGCCCACCCAGACCCTCCCCTATAGGTTTAGGTTTTGCGGTCAGAGTCCGCACCTTAGGGGGGGGGTTACTGTCACACTCTGATCATTATTTGAGTTGTTTGTTTCTATGTTTTGTTTGGTCAGGTTGTGATATGAGTGGGCATTCTATGTTGCATGTCTAGTTTGTCTTTTTCTATGTGTTTTGGCCTGATATAGTTCTCAATCAGTGGCAGGTGTTTGTCGTTGTCTCTGATTGGGAACCATATTTAGGTAGCCTGTTTTGTATTGTGGTTTGTGAGTTATTGTCTATGTGATGTTGCATGTTTGCATTCAGTTTTGATAGAGGTCACGTTCGTCTTGTTATTTTGTTTGTTTGTTTAGTGTACTTCGTGTTTTTTCGTCTTTCATTAAAAAGATGTATTCACATCACGCTGCACTTTGGTCTCCTCACTACGACGATCGTGACAGTGTGGGAATAATTTGGAACAGTTTCCAAAATAAAAATCACTTGGAGCTGATTTGCAGGTGTTCTTACAGTCTTATGTCCAACAATTATTAGAAAACTTGGGGGCCCAAATAAAATCACCCACTGGCCAAATTCGGCCCACGGGTCGCCAATTGGGGGAACCCTGGCCTATGCATTAAGTTGCGTCAATACAAAAATTTGACAATCCTCTCCAATCTGACATTTTTTTATTATTATTACTAAAGTAGTATACTTTATTCTACTACTTTAGTATACTCAACTAATATTTAGAGGTAATAATAATAATAATTATAAAATGCTACTGATAATAACGAAGTGTAATGGTAATAGTGAAGTTGCAGATAAAAATGTACATGTTTGAGTCTGAGTCTGATATGTCCCAGTGACCATGTACACTGGCCTGGCCAATTACCATAACCTCAAATCCCAAGACGTCACAGCCCTACATCCAAGAAAAGACAACCTCTCCCTCAACGTCAGCAAAACAAAGGAGTTGATTGTTGACTTCAGGAAGTAGAGGTGGAACATGCCCCGATCCACATCAATGGGACTGTAGTAGAGAGTCACAAGTTTTAAGTTGCTCGGCGTCCACATCACAGAGGACTTGTTATCACCACCACTCTTGTCAAGAGGGCGGCTGAAGAAAGCTCACTGTAAATACAATACACTCAAACCTGCAATAACAGATGTTGACAGACTGCAGTCAGAGCTGCTCACTAATCTGTCTGTTATTTCCACTGGGTCTGCTCCATGCATGGTGTTAAGTCAGGCTTTAGTAACAGCCTTGTCATGTCTCAGCCTACCGGCTGACTCACGGTTACTCAGTCACTCTCTCAGTTACTTTTTACATGTTCTGACCTGTGTCGTTCTAAAACCTTTACACAAGTCTTCCTGTTGGGAAAACTTGGGCAAATGAAAGGGTAAGGCTAAACGATAACGGCAGCAATGATTCAGCAGAGCACAATAATAATCATGCCACTATCCACGGCAATGAAAACGCCACACACACCTTCCTATCTCACACTCACGATACCCTTCAGTAGTGTATATGCAAGACATCTCTCTCGCCTTACACTCTATCCCTTCGCATTTCGGCAGAATACACATATCCCTGGCCTGTCACAGTAAGCCCATATGAGAGGGTGAGCTTAGTTGTCCCATAAACAGCTACATTTTGAAAGGCCATTGTGAACACCACCGACACACAGTGTTGTCAATCATCAAGTTTGCAGATGACACAACAGCAGTAGGCTTGATTACCAACAATGACGAGACAGCCTACAGGGAGGAGGTGAGGGCTCTGGGGGTGTGCTGCCAGGAAAATAACCTCTCACTCAATGTCAACAAAACAAAGGAGATGATCGTGGACTTCAGGAAACAGCAGATGAAGATCAGATCAAATTTGATGACCAATTTATGCAGAAATCCAGATATTTCCAAAGGGTTCACATACTTTTCCTTGCCACTGTATTTATATATTCTGAATTCATCATTCCTGTACTTAGGTGTGTGTGTATTGGGTATATGTTGTGAAATTGTTAGTTATTACTTATTATATATTACTGCACTGCCAAAGCTAGAAACACAAGCATTTCGCTACACCCGCAATAACATCTGCTAAACACGTGTATGTGACCAATAATAATGATTTGATTCTCAAAGGAACAAACAGCTGTATAGAAAAATGCCAGGCCAAGAGAAAAGAGAAAAGGATAGACTTCTTCATCAGGCATGTCAACCACCACTCCAGCATCTCTATAAGTGTATGTGAGTGAGTGAGTGAGTGAGTGAGTGAGTGAGTGAGTGAGTGAGTGAGTGAGTGAGTGAGTGAGTGAGTGAGTGAGTGAGTGAGTGAGTGAGTGAGTGAGTGTGTGAGTGAGAATGAGAGAGAGAGAGCGAGAGAGAGAATGAGAGAGAGAGCGAGAGAGAGAGAGAGAATGAGAGAGCGAGAGAATGAATGAGAGAGAGAGAGAGAGAGAGAGAGAGAGAGAGAGAGAGAGAGAGAGAGAGAGAGAGAGAGAGAGAGAATGAGAGAGAGAGAATGAGAGAGAGAGAGAATGAGAGAGAGAGAGAGAGAGAGAGAGAGAGAGAGAGAGAGAGAGAGAGAGAGAGAGAGAATGAGTGAGAATGAGTGAGAATGAGAGAGAGAGACAGAAAGAGAGAGAGACAGAGAGAGAGAATGAGAGAGAGAATGAGAGAGAGAGAGAATGAGAGAGAGAGAAAAAAAAATATCCTCCGTGTACAACGTAAAACACCAAATAATGCATGCAGAGCAGAATTAGGCCGATACCCACTAATTATCAAAATCCAGAAAAGAGCCGTTAAATTCTACAACCACCTAAAAGGAAGCGATTCACAAACCTTCCATAACAAAGCCATCACCTACAGAGAGATGAACCTGGAGAAGAGTCCCCTAAGCAAGCTGGTCCTGGGGCTCTGTTCACAAACACACCCTACAGAGCCCCAGGACAACAGCACAATTAGACCCAACCAAATCATGAGAAAACAAAAAGATAATTACTTAACACATTGGAAAGAATTAACAAAAAAACAGAGCAAACTAGAATGCTATTTGGCCCTACACAGAGAGTACACAGCGGCAGAATACCTGACCACTGTGACTGACCCAAAATTAAGGAAAGCTTTGACTATGTACAGACTCAGTGAGCATAGCCTTGCTATTGAGAAAGGCCGCCGTAGGCAGACATGGCTCTCAAGAGAAGACAGGCTATGTGCTCACTGCCCACAAAATGAGGTGGAAACTGAGCTGCACTTCCTAACCTCCTGCCCAATGTATGACCATATTAGAGAGACATATTTCCCCCAGATTACACAGATCCACAAAGAATTTGAAAACAAATCCAATTTTGAAAAACTCCCATATCTTTTGGGTGAAATTCCACAGTGTGCCATCACAGCAGCAAGATTTGTGACCTGTTGCCATGAGAAAAGGGCAACCAGTGAAGAACAAACACCATTGTAAATACAACCCATATTTATGCTTATTCATTTTATCTTGTGTCATTTAACTATTTGTACATTGTATATATATATATAATATGACATTTGTAATGTCTTTACTGTTTTTAAACTTCTGTATGTGTAATGTTTACTGTTAATTTTTGTTGTTTTTCACTTTATATATTCACTTTGTATGTTGTCTACCTCACTTGCTTTGGCAATGTTAACACATGTTTCCCATGCCAATAAAGCCCTTGAATTGAATTGAATTGAGAGAGACAGAGAGAGAGAGAGACAGAGAGAGAGAGAGAGAGAGAGAGAGAGAGAGAGAGAGAGAGAGAGAGAGAGAGAGAGAGAGAGAGAGAGAGAGAGAGAGAGAGAGAGAGAGAATGAGAGAGAGAGAGAGAAAGAGAGAGAGGATAAATGCATGTCAGTTCTGCTGTTGGAGAGGATGTACAGTATTATTGTGGGTTCACATGTCACACAAGTTGGTTTTTATGTGATCTGTGCAGTGGGTGGATGCTCTCAGAATAACAACAGCAGAGAAGCAGATCAGTGTTGATGATGTGTGTCTTACCCTGATCCTCCTCATGGCTGCTACGATCTCCATACGACTGTTGGGCCTGGGAACATCCAGACTGCCGACATACTGAACAACACACACAAGACATATGTTATAGATAAGACAGATATACAAAACCCAGTTCTAGATAGGACAATACACCCAGCATACAGTTATAGACGCAACAAAACACAACAGTATGTTTTGATAACACTATATAATGCATGACACCTCTCCTTGCAATTATCCTGTGTAAGTGGTTATGCATAGCCTAGTAGCCGATTGCAACCAATAAGTCATTATATGTAGCCTTCTAATATTGTTTAGGACTATATAACTAGTTATAGATTTTTTGACTGATATTATACTGCTATACACACTTGTTTTATTATAAGCATCTTGTAGGATGCATCTCAAATCTTCAAACATTGGGATTTGTTATATGTGTTTTACAAACTTAAATGTATATAATGTTCTGTGTTTTCTGTTTTGCCTCCTTTTGACTAATTCATTAACAATAGTTTGAGTAAGAACCGTCAATATTGAGTACTCTGGTGAAAGTAGGCTACAGAAATGGAGGGAAATGTGAATGTTTGCAGGTTTGGAAAACTTACACCTAGAAAGCACATTTGCAACATATGGGGTGGGGGAAATTTGACAAATGATCTAAAGTCACTGGAAATAAGTCACGTCGTTACCACAAACGTGCACCTGTCCTGAGTTTCATAACGCAACCATGTCAAATTAAATGATCGGCTAGTCCGAACCCAAATGAGACCTTTCAAGTTGGACATCAAAATATAACGCAGCGGCAGAACTGTTTCAAGACGCTCAACGGGAAAGACAATGAATACAGGGAAAACATCAAAGTGCCTTGTTTATTCTAGAAAATGTACATATACATTTCACCTTAGCTTGAAAATGTATCCCGTGTTGGTACGCTTCTTCGTTATGGAGGGGGACCCGCGAATCCGCGACATCGTCCACCAGATTGTACCTGTTCCGTCCAGGCATCTTCAGTCCTATTCCTCTGGACCTACCAAACGCGAGTGAAGGAAACACTACCAGAGAACGATGTTAACATGGGAAACACACGTTACGAGGCATATCTACCACTGACCCACTGAGATGTGGCACACAGAGTGAGCTCCCCGTGGAGACCTGAGTCCATTGTTGCGATAGCTCCGCGAGAGTGCCGCTCAAAGCCCAGAGAGGGGACCCGTCCACCGAAGGGACAGATTTGGGCGCCTCTTTTTCTTTTATTCCAAGAGCGCCTAGTCTTGCTGCTGACACTCCTTTTGTCAATATAGGGTTCTCTGCTTAGCTAACATAATCAACCCATAGACTGTCCAATACTAAACCACAATAGTAACTTCTCTCAGGTAGCCCTAGCATGGGTCTGTTGCAGGTGGCTGTTGGCCGCTTGCTGGTGGATGTCGCTTTGCCGGTGTTTTTGAATCTCGGCCATTGCTGGTAGCGTTGACGCTGAGCCCTCCCGCTTCAAAGCCATAGACGTTAGTTCAGAGCGAGTCCTGATTGGAGCAAAGTTCCAATACAATGACGTAACCCAGTGTTTTTTGGAAGCGTCGACAAAATAAACACTCAACCATAAATAATAGTAGATGTCCCAACCTTTCTGTCCTGTCAAGGCCGTTTCTTTAAAATCATATCACAGTGTAACATGGTTTTTGACTTTATTGATTTCAGATGGTAAAAACTTACCCTGGTGAAGAGCCTATTGAAGCCAACTTTTGATGACCCGTACCACTACACCACTGCCTACAATGTAGCAACTGTAGAGCTTATGCTCTTAGAAAAAAAGGTTATTTGGGGTTCTATACATAACGTTTTGGTTCTTTGGAGGAGATTAAATAATCCTTTACTTAAAAAGGAAGGATAGATATATTTGATAGGATAGGATTGATAGGATAGATAGGACTACCTACCCAGTGAAGGCAAATAACCTTGAGGGTTCTATCCAATGATGCATATAAACCCTGATTGCTGTGCTATATATTGGCATTTAAGGGGCCATATTGGCCCTCCCCAGTAGTAGCAGTCCTCCATAGAAATGAATGGAATTCGACAGTGTTTCAATTAAATGTTTCAAGAGCAAAATGAAGGTTCACCTTCCAACAGGACAACAACCATAAGCACACAGCCAAGACAACGCAGGAGTGGCTTCGGGACAAGTCTCAATGACCTTGAGCGGCCCAGCCAGAGCCCAGACTGTAACACGCTCGAACATCTCTGGAGAGACCTGAAAATAGCTGTGCTTCAACGCTCCCCATCCAACCTGACAGAGCTTGAGAGGATCTGCAGAGAAGAATTGGAGAAACTCCCCAAATACAGGTGTGCCAAGTTTGTAGCATCATACCCAAGAAGACTCAAGGCTGTAATTGCTGCTAAAGGTGCTTCAACAAAGTACAGTGTAAAGGATCTGAATGTTTATAAATGTCATATTTCGAAAAACTTGCTTTTTGTTTTGTCATTATGTATGTATGTGTGTGTGTGTGTGTGTGTGTGTGTGTGTGTGTGTGTGTGTGTGTGTGTGTGTGTGTGTGTGTGTGTGTGTGTGTGTGTGTGTGTGTGTGTGTGTGTGTGTGTGTGTGTGTGTGTGTGTGTGTGTGTGTATGTATGTATGTATGTATGTATGTATGTATGTATGTATGTATGTATGTATGTATGTATGTATGTATATACACTGCTCAAAAAAATAAAGGGAACACTAAAAAAACACATCCTAGATCTGAATGAATTAAATATTGTTATTAAATACTTTTTTCCTTACATAGTTGAATGTGCTGACAACAAAATCACATAAAAATTATCAATGGAAATCAAATTTATCAACCCATGGAGGTCTGGATTTGGAGTCACACTCAAAATTAAAGTGGAAAACCACACTACAAGCTGATCCAACTTTGATGTAATGTCCTTAAAACAAGTCAAAATGAGGCTCAGTAGTGTGTGTGGCCTCCATGTGCCTGTATGACCTCCTTACAACGCCTGGGCATGCTCCTGATGAGGTGGCGGATGGTCTCCTGAGGGATCTCCTCCCAGACCTGGACTAAAGCAACTCCTGGACAGTCTGTGGTGCAACGTGGCGTTGGTGGATGGAGCGAGACATGATGTCCCAGATGTGCTCAATTGGATTCAGGTCTGGGGAACGGGCGGGCCACTCCATAGCATCAATGCCTTCCTCTTGCAGGAACTGCTGACACACTCCAGCCACATGAGGTCTAGCATTGTCTTGCATTAGGAGGAACCCAGGGCCAACTGCACCAGCATATGGTCTCACAAGGGGTCTGAGGATCTCATCTCGGTACCTAATGGCAGTCAGGCTACCTCTGGCGAGCACATGGAGGGCTGTGCAGCCCCCCAAATAAATGCCACCCCACACCATGACTGACCCACCGCCAAACCGGTCATTCTGGAGGATGTTGCAGGCACCAGAACGTTCTCCACGGCATCTCCAGACTGTCACGTCTGTCACATGTGCTCAGTGTGAACCTGCTTTCATCTGTGAAGAGCACAGGGCGCCAGTGGCGAATTTGCCAATCTTGGTGTTCTCTGGCAAATGCCAAACGTCCTGCACGGTGTTGGGCTGTAAGCACAACCCCCACCTGTGGACGTCGGGCCCTCATACCACCCTCATGGAGTCTGTTTCTGACCGTTTGAGCAGACACATGCACATTTGTGGCCTGCTGGAGGTCATTTTGCAGGGCTCTGGCAGTGCTCCTCCTGCTCCTCCTTGCACAAAGGCGGAGGTAGCGGTCCTGCTGCTGGGTTGTTTCCCTCCTACGGCCTCCTCCACGTCTCCTGATGTACTGGCCTGTCTCCTGTCTCCATGCTCTGGACACTACGCTGACAGACACAGCAAACCTTCTTGCCACAGCTCGCATTGATGTGCCATCCTGGATGAGCTGCACTACCTGAGCAACTTGTGTGGGTTGTAGACTCCGTCTCATGCTACCACTAGAGTGAAAGCACCGCCAGCATTCAAAAGTGACCAAAACATCAGCCAGGAAGCATAGGAACTGAGAAGTGGTCTGTGGTCATCACATGCAGAACCACTCCTTTATTGGGGGTGTGTTGCTAATTGCCTATAATTTCCACCTGTTGTCTATTCCCTTTGCACAACAGCATGTGAAATGTATTGTCAATCAGTTGTTTCCAAAGTGGACAGTTTGATTTCACAGAAGTGTGATTGACTTGGAGTTACATTGTGTAAGTGTTCCCTTTATTTTTTTTAGCAGTGTATATATACACACATATACACAATGTTTGGCTCACATAATATAATTTAAAAGTATGCATTAGGGTGTGTGTAATAGAATAAACATGGCTTCCAAAATATTTTTTTTAAAGGAGGAGTACTAAGATGGCTGTACGGTGGCTTCAATACAGCGCCCCTGTCAATCCAGGGTTTATATACATCATTGGTTCTTTCCCTACCCCAAAGTGTAGGCCTAATGGGGATTTTACAAATCAACTGCTAACTGCTAATTCATATTTTGCAATAGTGTTGCTGTCACGTCCTGACCATAGAAAGCCTATATTTTCTATGGTAGAGTAGGCCAGGACTTGACTAGGGGTTTTAGTCTAGTTTATTATTTCTATGTGGGGTTCTATGTTTATTTTCTATGTTAGGGTTTGTGTATGATTCCCAATTAGAGGCAGCTGGTAATCGTTGTCTCTAATTGGGGATCATACTTAAGTTCCATTTTTTCCACCTGTGGGTTATGGGATATTGTTTGAATGTGTGTTTTGAGTTCGTGCACATAGCATATCTGTAGTCACGGTTCGTGGTTAGTTTATTGTTTATTTGTTTTTGTCATTGCTTAGTTTCACTTTCATTAAAATATGTGGAAGTCAACATACACTCAACATACAGCCTTGGTCCGACCATTATTACGAACAACGTGACAGTTGCAGAGGCCTGAGTGGTAAAGACCAAGGTTCTTACACACCCGCTTCCAGCTAGCAAACTAAATGCTAGCTGGAAGCAACAGGAAATAATGTGCTTAATAAAAGCATACACTCTATATATAGAACATTTCAGTCAATTCAACAGTTGACTGCAATTCTGATTTTAAAAAACAACTGCCAATCCATTCCTGCTTGATGACACAAGAGGACGGTGGTTGAACCAACTTCCAAGTAGGGTTGATTTGCAGGTTGACTCATAAACCGCAGTCCCCGCAGTTATATCCGCGTGGTGGGCGGGTTTAGGGTCATTAAATACTGTGTGGATGAAGGGCCGGTGTGTGGCGGGCAGCTTGAATAAAGAGAAAACAATAGTCTAACTATAGGCTACATTGAGCTTTTTCTTTCATTATTTTTAGGCTTTCTGGCATTATTGTGCAAACTTAAGCTTTAGGGTCAAACTGTAGCTACGCACCAAATAGCCCACACACCAATCACCAAAAGCTTTTGGGAATGGGCAGAAAGTCAGTTTAATTCAATATGAGAAAAGCTGCAAAATGGAGAGTTGGTGAATGGTAAAAGATAATGGCTGCAGTGCCAGCTATGTTTTGTGTGATGATGATGAGGCGCGCTATACGAATTTGGAAGTCACAAGACGGGGACTTCAAATAGGCCTATGGCACGTCAAGGGAACTGAATCCTTTTCTGTTCAGATGGGTTCAATGGAAACTGAGATCTGGACACTGACAGTAGGTCTATAACCTCTTGCATAGCCTTCATTTTTACTCCTGCATAATTAAGCTTTTTTTTGCAATACAATTATAGGCCTACACCAAAATGTAGCCTACATTTAGACTTGGGAACAGGTGTTGAGAAATATTTATTTCTTTCAACATCTTGAGAGAACGAATATGTGCAGTTAGCACCTTTACAGACAGTCCCTATCTTTATCAGCATCATGAAAGCTGAAAGTATTTTGACCAAATCAAGTATCCATCCAAGCAGACATTAAATCTTATCAGAAACATGTTGAGTCATTTTATAATATAATAATATAATATTATATAATATAATATAATATATTTTTAGTTATTGCATTCTCCCCAGTCCCTAAACATCTTTCCTGTTATTTAGTTATTGCATTCTCCCCAGTCCCTAAACATCTTTCCTATTATTCAGTTATTGCATTCTCCCCAGTCCCTAAACATCTTTCCTGTTATTTAGTTATTGCATTCTCCCCAGTCCCTAAACATCTTTCCTGTTATTTAGTTATTGCATTCTCCCCAGTCCCTAAACATCTTTCCTGTTATTCAGTTATTGCATTCTCCCCAGTCCCTAAACATCTTTCCTGTTATTTAGTTATTGCATTCTCCCCAGTCCCTAAACATCTTTCCTGTTTTTTAGTTATTGCATTCTCCCCAGTCCCTAAACATCTTTCCTGTTTTTTAGTTATTGCATTCTCCCCAGTCCCTAAACATCTTTCCTGTTATTTAGTTATTGCATTCTCCCCAGTCCCTAAACATCTTTCCTGTTTTTTAGTTATTGCATTCTCCCCAGTCCCTAAACATCTTTCCTGTTATTTAGTTATTGCATTCTCCCCAGTCCCTAAACATCTTTCCTGTTATTTAGTTATTGCATTCTCCCCAGTCCCTAAACATCTTTCCTGTTATTTAGTTATTGCATTCTCCCCAGTCCCTAAATATATTTCCTGTTATTTAGTTATTGCATTCTCCCCAGTCCCTTAACATCTTTCCTGTTATTTAGTTATTGCATTCTCCCCAGTCCCTAAACATCTTTCCTGTTATTTAGTTATTGCATTCTCCCCAGTCCCTAAACATCTTTCCTGTTATTTAGTTATTGCATTCTCCCCAGTCCCTACACATCTTTCCTGTTATTTAGTTATTGCATTCTCCCCAGTCCCTAAACATCTTTCCTGTTATTTAGTTATTGCATTCTCCCCAGTCCCTAAACATCTTTCCTGTTATTTAGTTATTGCATTCTCCCCAGTCCCTAAACATATTTCCTGTTATTTAGTTATTGCATTCTCCCCAGTCCCTAAACATCTTTCCTGTTATTTAGTTATTGTATTCTCCCCAGTCCCTAAACATCTTTCCTCTGTGAAAGAAGCAAAGATTACTTTAACAACATCAACTTGATTGAAGCATTCATTCCATCAATATATGACATTCCAGTGAGCAAGGCTTTATTTTAGTCTTCTAGGGCAACATATAGGCTACTGACAGAAGAGAAGCTGCATGTATATACAGTTGAAGTCGGAAGTTTACATACACCTTAGCCAAATACATTTAAACTCAGTTTTGCACAATTCCTGACATTTAATCCTAGTAAAAATATCCTGTTTTAGGTCCGTTAGGATCACCAATTTATTTTAAGAATTTGACATGTCAAAATAATAGGAGAGATAATTATTTATTTATTTCATCACATTCCCAGTGTGTCAGAAGTTTACATACACTCAATTAGTATTTGGTTGCATTGCCTTTAAATTGTTTAACTTGGGTCAAATGTTTCAAGTTGCCTTCAACAAGTTTCCCACAATACGTTGGGTGAATTTTGCCCCATTCCTCCTGACAGAGCTGGTGTAACTGAGTCAAGTTTGTAGGCCTCCTTGCTTGCATGTGCTTTTTCAGTTCTGCCCAGAAATTCGACAGGATTGAGGTCAGGGCTTTGTGATGGCCACTCCAATACCTTGACTTTGTTGTCCTTAAGCCATTTTGCCACAACTTTGGAAGTATGATTGGGGTTATTATCCATTTGGAAGACCATTTGCGACCAAGCTTTAACTTCCTGATTGATGTCTTGAGATGTTGCTTCAATATATCCACATCATTTTCATACCTCATGATGCCATCTATTTTGTGAAGTGCACCAGCACCTCCTGCAGCAAAGCACCCACACAACATGATGCTGCCACCCCCGTGCTTCACGGTTGGGATGGTGTTCTTTGGCTTGATGGTCATTATGGCCAAACAGTTCTATTTTTGTTTCATCAGACCAGAGGATATTTTTCCAAAAAGAGTCTGGCTTTATGGCGGTTGTGGAGCAGTGGGTTCTTCTGACTGCTGAACGGCCTTTCAGGTTATGTCGATATAGGACTCGTTTCACTGTGGATATAGATACTTTTGTACCCATTTCCTCCAGCATCTTCACACAATGTCCTGTGCTGTTGTTCTGGGATTGATTTGCACTTTTCACACCAAAGTACATTAATCTCTAGGAGACAGAACGCATCTCCTTCCTGAGCAGTATGAGAGCTGCGTGGTCCCGTGGCGTTTATACTTGCGTACTATTGTTTGTACAGATGGACGTGGTACCTTCAGGCGTTTGGAAATTGCTTCCAAGGATGAACCAGACTTGTGGAGGTCTACAATTTTTTTCTGAGGTCTTGGCTGATTCTTTTTAATTTTCCCATGATGTCAAGCAACAAGGCACTGAGTTTGAAGGTAGGCCTTGAAATACATCCTCAAGTACACCTCCAATTGACTCAAATGATGTCAGAAGCTTATAAAGCTATGATGTATGTACACTTCTGACCCATTGGAATTGTGATACAGTGAATTATAAATGAAATACTCCGTCTGTAAACAATTGTTGGGTAAATGACTTGTGTCATGCACAAAGTAGATGTCCTAACAGACTTGCCAAAACTATAGATTGTTAACAATAAATTTGTGGAGTGGTTGAAAAATGTGTTTTGAAGTGTATGTAAACATCAGACTTCAACTGTAATTATAGACAAGTTGACTAACAACCTGCCGACCAAAATGTCAAATTATAAGCAGAAACATATCTGCTGAAAAAACTCCTGCACCCCCTGTCAAAACAAATCTTCATCTGTTTCTCAATGGCCTACAGCCATTTTTTATATTTGCGGATTATAGACCATTTATGCTCGCTCTGAAGATGCGATCCGTAGGTATCATACTGATGCAATTGCAGAGCCTCTGGAGGCTTGCTGAAGCCAAATCGAGTTCTTATTATACATCATTTATTATAATTAATTGATACATAATCTACCTCCTCTCAGTCAGCAACAGTCTTGTATTGGCTTCATGAAACATAGGCTAGTCCCTCAATAGACTCCACACTGAAATACGGAAATAAAATAAACAATTAACTATTTTCCAATGTCAGGCTGGGTATGTAGCTCTTTTTGACATATCCCACAATAAAAAAATGAAGTTTATTTGAGAGTTAGCTGGCTAACTTGTAAAGTGGCGAATAAAAGTAGCCTTTTCTGTCTAGCTAGCTGCTTACAAACGTGCTCAAAACACTATCTAGCCTATAGTTTATCATATGACTTTGGATTCATATATTTGAATTAAATAAATCAACTTTGCTTACCTTAACAAATTGAAAAATAACTTGCTTATTGGTAAGAACAGAGCAAAAGACACTAATGGACAAGGTATATCATATTGCATTGGTAAAGTTGACATGGCCTATCATTAGACGGCAGGTAGCCTAATGGTTAGAGCGCTGGACTAGTAACTGAAAGGTTGCAAGTTCGATTCCCCGAGCTGACAAGGTACAAATCTGTGCATATTTCCAAACTATCTTTGCATATAATGACAATCAATTCTAAAAAACATTGCCGATATTCTTTACTCAAATGATGACTATTAAATAGCAGTAGACAATTCATAAATTGCACAGGCTTCTATATGGAACCATTTTGGTTCGGATCAAAGAACCCTATAAAAGGGGTATATTTATAACTTTTAGGAGTTCCATATATGAAGCAAACAATACCCCTTTTGGTTCTATAAGGAACCTTTTTTCTACAGTGAGGGTAAAATAGCTTAGTAACAATGTAGCACACAGTGTGAACAGTACCAACTATGATGTTAGCATTCAAGATACAGAAGAATCAGAAAAAGAAGAGGTGAAGCTGTTCCCAGGGTGAATGATGAAGGGATGTATGGAGTGAGTATGGCCTGATTTTTTTTCACACACACACACACACACACACACACACACACACACTAATTTAAAATATGTGTTACATTTATTATAAGCTACCAATAATTCATTGGATAGCATTTAGAATCAGGTCTTAAGCTTTTTATCAGATCAGGCTTGAATTTAATTGTAATCAATCACAAGTTTACTCAGGTGTCATATACATGTGTAATGAGCCTAATCAATTGATATCTCACATTTTAGCTGCAAATTTCTTTAGTGACACGAGCACCAGGGGCTCCCGAGTGACGCAGTGGTCGAAGGCGTCACTACAAAACCTGGTTCGATTCCAGGCTGTATCACAACCGGCTGTGAATGGGAATCCCATAGGGCGGTGGACAATTGGCCCAGCGTCATCCGGGTTAGGGTTTGGCCGTCATTGTAAATAAGAATTTGTTCTTAACTGATTTGCCTAGTTAAATAAAGGTTAAATAAAATAAAATAAAAATGTTAAAACAGACATATGCAGAAAGAGGAGAGTACAGACGCATGGCTAAAGTAGTGCAGGCACGCCCTCTACTGGTTAGATATAGATCTGCTCCAAAAGGAGGCTCAGCAGCAGGTACACCAGTGAGGTTTCGGCACATCTTGGACTGGTAACTCCGATAGACCTAGCTACTCAAACATAAAACTACAGCTAAACTAAAACACAACCAGCTATAACACACGACACACCATGTTCTAAAAAATAAAAGTGTTTAATACAAACAAAGGCCTTTCCAGTGATGTACAACTTTGATAAATCCTCTTTTCACTTCTGTACAAATCAAAATGTAGTTTTCATTACACCTCACAAAATAGTTTAAAATAATGGTTCAAACAAAAACCCTGTACATTTATGTCAGTGCCATGATACTCTTAGGGAAACATAATATAAAACTCTGAATGTGAAATAAGGTGCTTCGTCATAAGGTGCCCAGTACATTGGGGATTCCCTCTCAAAGGTAAAGTAAAGACAGTGAACTTGGATCATTACCTATTGACCGTGTTTGTATGTATCGGTCAGTATTGATGCTGTACTCCATAGTCGTCCATGATGTCTGGTCTGGGCATGACCAGGCCTCTCTCCTTCAGGGCCAGGTGTTTGTATGTACCGGTCAGTATTGATGCTGTACTCCATAGTCGTCCATGATGTCTGGTCTGGGCATGACCAGGCCTCTCTCCTTCAGGGCCAGGTGTTTGGTCTTCTCTGCCTCCTGCCTGCTCTGCTGCTGCAGTCGCTGTTCCTCCAGGATGTCCTCAATACACACCTGCTGCAGACTGGTGTCACTCTCCTTCTCCAGGTCCTTCACAGGAGTAGACACACATTCAGACATCAGTGTTTGTGTGTGTAGGAGAAGGGGGAAGTTGCATCGCAATATGGCGACCGGAGAATAGGCGATTGAGCGTGTGGAAAGCAAATCAGTGGGCGAGTGGAAAGCAAATCAGTGGGCGAGTGGAAAGCAAATCAGTGGACGCGTGGAAAGCAAATCAGTGGGCGCGTGGAAAGCAAAGCAGTGGGCGCGTGGAAAGCAAAGCAGTGGGCGCGTGGAAAGCAAAGCAGTGGGCGCGTGGAAAGCAAAGCAGTGGGCGCGTGGAAAGCAAAGCAGTGGGCGCGTGGAAAGCAAAGCAGTGGGCGCGTGGAAAGCAAAGCAGTGGGCGCGTGGAAAGCAAAGCAGTGGGCGCGTGGAAAGCAAAGCAGTGGGCGCGTGGAAAGCAAAGCAGTGGGCGCGTGGAAAGCAAAGCAGTGGGCGCGTGGAAAGCAAAGCAGTGGGCGCGTGGAAAGCAAAGCAGTGGGCGCGTGGAAAGCATAGCAGTGGGCGCGTGGAAAGCAAAGCAGTGGGCGCGTGGAAAGCAAAGCAGTGGGCGCGTGGAAAGCAAAGCAGTGGGCGAGTAAAAATACAATTTAAAACATGTATTACATGTTTTTTTTGTGGTCTGCTTTAGGTTAGATGGTTTTGACTGAGCTGTGTTTAACATTTACATTTACATTTAAGTCATTTAGCAGACGCTCTTATCCAGAGCGACTTACAAATTGGTGCATTCACCTTATGACATCCAGTAGAACAGCCACTTTACAATAGTGCATCTAAATCTTTTAAGGGGGGTGAGAAGGATTACTTTATCCTATCCTAGGTATTCCTTAAAGAGGAATACTTTTAATTGTTCTTCTGTTTCCTACCATGAAATTACCTTACATTGAGCTACCTTACCGCAAGAGTTCAGACTTCTGTTAAGAAGCCTGAGTCGTATGTGTCCGAGTCGTATTTCACTGTTAGTTTTAGACAAATAATTGTAAATGTTCAGTTATAAAACTGACAAGTTTATTTTTTAGTATCGATGGGTCTACTGTTGCTTCATGCGTTGTATGCGTGTGCTTACTGTGACTGCCACTCTGATATTGGCTAATAGGTAGCTACTTCCCGCGGCATTGCCAGACAGTAGCACTTGTCAAGTGGGAGCAAAGGGCACTGTGTCCCGGTGTTGTTGCCATTCATGTCCTCCCCATTGAGTAGTAGACTGTATATACAGTACCAGTCAAAAGTTGACACGCCTACTCATTCAAGGGTTTCTCTATCAAAACTATGAAATAACATATGGAATCATGTAGTAACCAAAAAGTGTTAAACCAATCAAAATAGATTTTAGGTTTCTCAAAGTAGCCACCCTTGGCCTTTAATACCAAGAGTGTGCAGAGCTGTTATCTTCTCAAGCCAGCTTCACCTGGAATGCTTTTCAAACAGTCTTGAAGGAGTTCCCACATATGCTAGGCACAGTTTGGCTGCTTTTCCTTCACTCCACAGTCCAACTCATTCCAAACCCTCTCAATTGGGTTTAGGTTGAGTGATTGTAGAAGCCTGGTCATCTGATGCATCACTCCATCACTCTCCTTCTTGGTCAAAGCCATTACACAGCCTGGTGGCGTGTTGGGTCATTGTCCTGTTGAAGAACAAATGCGCAAACCAGATGTGATGGTGTATCGCTGCAGAATTATTTCGTAGCCATGCTGGTTAAGTGTGCCTTGAATTCTAAATAAATCACAGACAGTGTCACCAGCAAAGCACCCCCACACCATCACACCTCCTCCTCCATGCTTCACGGTGGGAACCACATGTGGAGATCATCCGTTCACCTACTCTGTGTCTCACAAAGGCACGGTAGTTGGAATCAAAAATCTCAAATTTGGACTCATCAGAACAAAGGACAGTTTTGAACCAGTCTAATGTCCATTGCTCGTGTTTCTTGGCCCAAGCAAGTCTCTTCTTAATATTGGTGTCCTTTAGTAGTGGTTTCTATGCAGCAATTCGAACATGAAGGCCTGATTCACGCAGTCTCCTCTGAACAGTTGATGTTGAGATGTGTCTGTTACTTGAACTCTGAAGCATTTATTGGGACTGCAATTTCTGAGGCTGGTAACTAATGAATGTATCCTCTGCATCAGAGGTAACTCTGGGTCTTCCTTTCCTGTGGCGGTCCTCATGAGTGCCAGTTTCATCATAGCGTTTGATGGTTTTTACAACTTGAAGAAATGTTCAATGTTCTTGAAATTTTCCAGGTTGACTGACTTTCATGTCTTAAAGTAATGATGGTCTGTCGTTTCTCTTTGCTTATTTGAGCTGTTCTTGCCATAATATGGCCTTGGTCTTTTACCAAACAGGGTTATATTCTGTATATCCCCCTAACTTGTCACAACACAACTGATTTGCTCAAACACATTGAGGAAATCAATTCCACATATTAACTTTTAACAAGGCACACCTGTTGATTAAAATACATTCCAGGTGACTACCTCATGAAGCTGGTTGAGAAAATGCCAAGAGTGTGCAAAGCTGTCATCAAGGCAAAGGGTGGCTACTTCGAAGAAACATTACTACATGATTCCATGTGTTATTTCATAGTTTTGCCATCTTCACCATTACTCTCAAAACGTTTGACTGGTACTGGATGTATCAAGGTGACAACTAGATGGTTATCAATATTAGTTCTTTCTTGTGTAGGCTGCTATCATACTTGAAATAAAATCCTGTGAGGGGGAAAGAAAATGGCCACGTAGCTACTGCCAGCGACCCGACACCCAGTAGGAATCACTTCAAGTCAGCAGGCACAACACTGGAGTACTGGTCGGAGGCTTACTATCGACTCGTAGTGCAGCCCAATCAGCCACAAATAAACGGTCTTGAGTGGCTACAAATCTTCCCATTTGGCCGATTCACTTCTCATATACCCATTCCCGAGTGGCGTAGCGGTCTGAGGCACTGCATCTCGGTGCTAAAGGCGTCACTACAGACACCCTGGTTCAAATCCAGGCCGTGATTGGGAGTCGCATAGGGCAGCGCACAATTGTCCCAGCATCGTCCGGGTTTGGCTGGGGTAGGTTGTCATTGTAAATAAGAATTACAACTTTACAACTACACATACTTGGAGTGTAAGGGGATCTGTGTGTTTGTTGCAGACTTACGATCTCCCCCAGGAGGACTACGTTCTCTCCCCTGACGATAAAGATTCCTCGAGGGATGTCTCCATACCTCTTGCCCACGTGGATCCTCTCCACCGTCTGCTGCAGCACCAGGTTGGCTACACACACAAAAAAAAATGCTTGGTTGCTTTCCGACTATGTTGTATGCAATACTATGGTATTGCAATGCAATGGTTGGAATACTTACATACCAAACTGATCAATGCTTCTGAGAAAGCCGATCAACGTTCTTCCATCTCGGAGCAGGACGAGATGTTTTTCTGTCAATTCAAACAGGCAGCAAAATCATTGTATATTTGATGCAATTACTATGGTTTTAACTGTGCATTTTTGTTGGGGTTTTATGAAAAGAGATTGATGGTTAGATTAGTAGCCTACTGGTCATGCTCTGCTTACAAGCGCGGCCTACAGCCTTTGCCCCTGACCTAGGGAGGTAGCTATGTTGACAGTTGATTTGATAACAGTGTTCAGGTGTGCACTCATCTTAGTGTCAGGCGCACACATCAAGTCCTCTGGTAAATGCCATGTGTTTGCATGTCATGATGGCGCTGCTTTACAAGCTGTTATCTAACAAATATATCAATGGACATTATTTCTAAAACCCTCTACCAGAACCAACCAATGGTAAAAACCGGTGCATCTCGACACAACACCGGCTAGCGGTGTTAGCATGCCTTGGAATGGCCATGCAGCGGCATCGACTTACTATCGATATCCTCGATGAGGCTGGCTGTTCCTGGCATGTAGTTCATTTTTGGTCGGCTTGTAAATCGCATGTACACGATGTTTGGTGCGAATTTAGAGGGATTATTTGCTGTTGTGTCACTGTCCTTTCAGGCCATCGGACTCTCGTGCAGTTCGGTTTGGGCCATAGTGAAACACTTCCTGTTATGTAATGTACGCACAAGACAGTTGGGTAGCCCCGTTCTCTGCTACTATTGGTCTAACCAAATTTGACGCCGCTTGAAGTTTTAATTCTAGAGTGTAATTACAGAATAGATGTATTTGTCTGTAGGTTATAATATTAAACCCAAATAGACACCAGTAATTATATAATCTTCAACAACAAAAATCCACCCACTTCTTATCCCCGTACAACACCATGGTTGTCACTAGTTACCACAGCCACAAAGTAAAAATTGTCCAAATTTAAGGTTAGTGTTAGGCATAAACAGTGTCGGATTTAGGCATAGGTGACATAGGCAGGCGCACAGTGCGGCATCTTGCCGGGTATGGCACAGGGGCGCTGCACGAATTATGTTCAGAATGGTGTCATTTACGCGATCGTTTTTTATCATTCATTTTACCTTTATTTAACTAGGCTAGTCAGTTAAGAACACATTCTTATTTTCAATGACAGCCTCAGAACAGTGGGTTAATTGCCTTGTTCAGGGGCAGAACGACAGATGTTTACCCTGTCAGCTCAGGGATTTGTTCTTGCAACCTTTCAGTTGCTAGTCCAACGCTCTAACCACTAGGCTACCCTGCCTCCCCACTTCATGTCAATGGTATCATGTCACCATGTGGGGCTGTTGGTCAATTAACCTTGTCGGAGTAGGTGCCCTGTTTCTTCTAGTTTGTGAGCGAGGCAGGCTACTGCCTGGGAAGGTCTCCCACTCAGAAGTATGAGATGGGGCGGAGGCGGGGGCGAGAGTAGGTTGACCTCAGGTCTCCCCACTGGAAGCCCAAGGTACCGTTTTTTATATTTACGAGTCTTATTTATATATATATTTATATAGTTTTAAATGTTTTGATTATTTATTTGTGTTGTTCCAAATGTCTGAATAAAAATTCAAGTTAGTGCTGAATGGTGTTTTGGGAGGGGGGGTTCGCCCAGGGAGCCATACAAGCTCGAACTGCCACTGGGTAAGGTTAGCAGTGTGGTTAAAGTTAGGGTTAAGTTTAGGGTTAGGCTTAAAATCTGATTTTGAGTAGAGAACTTGTACAAATAGGTGGAGTTTAGCCATAATTATGACTTTGAGGCTGTGGTAACTCGGGACGACCCAGTACCATACTTGATTGGTTTCATCATCTCATTCCACAGTTACGCCTCAATGATGTTGCTCTTGCTGCGGGCGATTCCCTGATCCACCTCTACGCAGACGACACCATTCTATATACTTACGGCCCGTCCTTGGACACTGTGCTATCTAACCTCCAAACGAGCTTCAATGCCATACAACACTCCTTCCGTGGCCTCCAACTGCTCTTAAACGCTAGTAAAACCAAATGCTTGCTTTTCAACCGTTCGCTGCCTGCACCCGCACGCCTGACCAGCATCACCACCCTGGATGGTTCCGACCTTGAATATGTGGACTTCTATAAGTACCTAGATGTCTGGCTAGACTGTAAACTCTCCTTCCAGACTCATATCAAACATCTCCAATCGAAAATCAAATCTAGAGTCTGCTTTCTATTCCGCAACAAAGCCTCCTTCACTCACGCCGCCAAACTTACCCTAGTAAAACTGACTATCCTACCGATCCTCGACTTCGGCGATGTCATCTACAAAATTGCTTCCAACACTCTACTCAGCAAACTGGATGCAGTTTATCACAGTGCCATCCGTTTTGTCACTAAAGCACCTTATACCACCCACCACTGGGACCTGTATGCTCTAGTCGGCTGGCCCTCGCTACATATTCGTCGCCAGACCCACTGGCTCCAGGTCATCTACAAGTCCATGCTAGGTAAAGCTCCACCTTATCTCAGTTCACTGGTCACGATGCCAACACCCATCCGTAGCACGCGCTCCAGCAGGTGTATCTCACTGATCATCCCTGAAGCGAACACCTCATTTGGCCGCCTTTCGTTCCAGTTCTCTGCTGCCTGTGACTGGAACGAATTGCAAAAATCGCTGAAGTTGGAGAGTTTTATCTCTCTCACCAACTTCAAACATCTGCTATCTGAGCAGCTAACCGATCGGTGCAGCTGTACATAGTCTATCGGTAAATAGCCCACCCATTTTTACCTACCTCATCCCCATACTGTTTTCATTTATTTATTTTTCTGCTCTTTTGCACACCAATATCTCTACCCGTACATGACCATCTGATCATTTATCACTCCAGTGTTAATCTGCAAAATTGTAATTATTCGCAGACCTCCTCATGCCTTTTGCACACAATGTATATAGATACCCTTTTTTTTCCTACTGTGTTATTGACTTGTTAATTGTTTACTCCATGTGTAACTCTGTGTTGTCTGTTCACACTGCTATGCTTTATCTTGGCCAGGTCGCAGTTGCAAATGAGAACTTGTTCTCAACTAGCCTACCTGGTTAAATAAAGGTGAAATAAAAAAATAAAATAAAAAATAAATAAAAAGAGAGTATAATCATGTGTACATGTTAAGAGTTTGACCATGGATGGAAATTCTGGCCATTATCTACTTTTATCAAATACAAATATATTACTGTCTTAAACTTTCTTCCTGCTTCTATTGGTCTACACATGCTTCCCTAAGTTCCCTCAGAGACTATACCATATGGACTCATTTAACCCAAACATCTGCCTTCCTCTGCTGGAACATACACTGAGTGTACAAAACATTAGAAACACCTACTCTTACCATTACATATTGATGTCACCTGTTAAATCCACGTCAATCAGTGTTGTTGAAGGGGAGGAAAAGGATGTTAAGCCTTGAAACAATTGAGAAATGGATTGTGTGTGTGTGACATTCAGAGGGTGAATGGGCAAGACAAAAGATTTAAGTGCCTTTGAACGGCAACACTGCTGGGTTTTTCACACTCAACAGTTTCCCGTGTGTATCAAGAATGGTCCACCACCCAAAGGACATCCAACCAACTTGACACAGCTGTGGGAAGCATTGGACTAGCATCCCTGTGGAATGCTTTCAATACCTTGTATAGTCCATGCCCCTACACAGTGGCGATTTTAGCATGTAAATCTTGGTGGGGCAAACACACAAAAAATGTGGGATGCTTGCCAGAAAAGCCACTACACAACACAACACTAAACAATACATTAATTACACTATAACAGTGACAAACGGTGTCCATAAACTGTTAGGGCCAACATAAAGCTGTCCCAACAGCAGAATCCCAACAGCAGAGTCCCAACAACCTACCACTGCTACACCTGGCTATCATCTGAGCCTTGTCTGGCAGGGAAACAGTTCATTCAGCTTCATTACTGCCTTTTTTTAAAACATAGCTGATACGGCTGAGTTGCTTAAACAAATGTGGTTTCTACTGACAATTGAGATGTTCAAACTATGGCATAAGGGGACGACGAGCAGATAAGAGGCAATCCGTCATTTCGATTAAGACATTAATGAGCAAGTGACGACGGACATAGTCAATATAACTATGTGTTCAGCACTTTTGAAATGTACAACGATAGAATTCAGAACATGGGCCGTTCTTACAACGTACTCCCTGTACCAGTCAGTACCATAGGATAAATAAATGGGGTATATAAACAGACAATGAAAGCTCTTACAATATTTGATGAGTACATTTCTCTAAAACAGGTTATAGGCTATTTGTGCACCACCAAGTTAGAACAGTAGGTGAAATTAAGAGGTGAAAATAGACACAATTATTAGGCACATTGAATGTTGTTTAGGTCTTTACGTGTCAAAAAAGATACACGTCATATAACGCTATTTGACGCGTTAAATAACACAATTATATTATAGAATGTTGTGTGAAGCCATTACCACAACTACTAACGTTATGTGTTTACAATACCGCGTTGGTGAAAATAGACCAAATTATTAGGGTGAGGCACATTGGTGACTAACAGCTTACTACACAACACACGTACACTTAGTATTACTTTCTTAGCTACATTATACATTTCTCCCTTGTATATAACATCATTTATGCAGCAGCATACAATACATTTTGTGAAGGTGGCGCAGCGGTCCTTGGTGGGCAAATTTTGTCTCAAACTTTGACATGAAAGTCTGCAATTCTCTGGATTTATGGTTGGAACTCTGAAAAAACACAGCCATTCCATTGAATAGCAGGCTAACATTAGTGTTTTTTTGCAATGCTTGCAGTTAGCCACTGATTCATTCCAAACTACTCATTGTTGTGTAATCTTTATGTACAATGGCCAATGAGCATGGATACTTTTTATCTATAATTTCTCTTCATTATTTATATTCAATGACAAGGATTAAAAAGGATTTGCCAGTAGATTGTCGACTTGATGATAACTGATGATGACAGCTAGCTAAGACTTTGAAAGTAAGATGTTGACATGATCAGTCCAATCAAAGCTACTGTAAATATAACGTGATTTGATGTCATTCTATCTGTGGCCAATGACCTTGAGCCTTCTTGGATGGGCGCTTCTAATGTAACTCTATGGCAGAACTCAAGGGGCTAAAATTTTAGAGCTCTAACCTTAGAATTGGGGATGACGTACTGTCCCATGAGTGACAGAAAACTGAGCCAATCATGAGAGAAAACTGAGCCAATCAGGCGCAACGCTTTGAATTTTCTGCTGGCTAGCCCCACCACCACAGAAAGCACTGAGCTAGGCTGAAACACAATTTTGCATCTGCCTTACTCAAGAAAACAAAAAAGAGACAATGTTTGTATGCGGCTTTATTAACTTAATTAATTATTATTATTTTTTACATTGTTTGCAAACTGATATGTGACACGTATTAATGCCAAAATAACAAGCAAAACAGATTATTTATTTTTTTTACCTAAAAGTGTTCCTAATGTTTTGTACAGTCAGTGTACAGTAGGCCTACTCATGATTTCACAAAGATGGATGCATGCAGATAACCTGTCTGACAGCAAATGGAGAGTTGGGGGCACTAGTCGCCAAATTCAATTTCCATGGATATATCCTAAGTAGGTAAACATCTTATAGGCCTACATTTATATCCTCAAACTAACTCGGTATAATTGAAGGGTGTGCTTAACTATCTGTTAGTGCTTAGGCCTATAGTTTACATTGGCATTTGAGTAATTTAGCAGACACTCTTATCCAGAGTGACTTACAGTTAGCTAGGTGGGAAAACCACATATCTCAATCATAGTAAGTACCTTTTTTCTCAATAAAGTTGCTATAGACAAAGTCATTGCTAGTGGGGAAAAAACTCAAGTATGAGTGTTTGTTCACAAAAGGCAAGTTATTATTTATTTTTTTGGGGGGGCCTGCAGGATTATTTAAGATACTCTTTTAAGAGGTATGGTTTCAGATGTTTTCGGAAGAGGGGCAAGGAGAAGCTTGTTCCACCATTGGAGTGCCAGGACAAAGAAGAGATTTGTCTGGGCTGACGGGGGCTGCCCTACCATAGGGGTAGAAGGACCAAGAGAGAAGAGGTGGCAGAACAGAGTACTCAGGTTGGGGTGTAGAGTTTGAACATAGCCTGAAGACAGGGAGGGGTAGATCCCCTTGCTGCTCTGTAGGCAAGCAGCATGGTCTTTTAGTGGATGCAAGTCAGTGGAGTGTGCAGAGGAGTTTGTGGTCTTTGGTTCAATGTTTTTACCCTCTGAGTTGTCCTGAGCTGCGGAGGAATCACTGTACTGCTGAACATCTTTTCAATTTGATGCTCAGGGTTTGGGCCCTGAGAGATGGAGAGAGGGAATGAGTAGGAAACCCAGATACTCAGCTCACACTGCAGAGATGGAAGAGAGAGAGATCTACAGAACCCCAGCTCACACTGCAGAGATGGAAGAGAGAGAGAGATCTACAGAACCCCAGCTCACACTGCAGAGATGGAAGAGAGAGAGAGATCTACAGAACCCCAGCTCACACTGCAGAGATGGAAGAGAGAGAGATCTACAGAACCCCAGCTCACACTGCAGAGATGGAAGAGAGAGAGAGATCTACAGAACCCCAGCTCATACTGCAGGGATGGAAGAGGGAGAGATCTACAGAACCCCAGTTCATACTGCAGAGATGGAAGAGAGAGATCTACAGAACCCCAGCTCACACTACAGACATGAAGGAGAGAGAGAGACAGAACCCCAGCTCACATTGCAGACATGAAGGAGAGAGAGAGGCAGAACCCCAGCTCACACTGCAGACATGAAGGAGAGAGAGACAGAACCCCAGCTCACACTGCAGACATGAAGGAGAGAAAGAGGCAGAACCCCAGCTCACACTGCAGACATGAAGGAGAGAAGAGAGAGAGACAGAACCCTAGCTCACACTGCAGACATGAAGGAGAGAAGAGAGAGAGACAGAACCCTAGCTCACACTACAGACATGAAGGAGAGAGAGAGACCGAACCCCAGCTCACACTACAGACATGAAGGAGAGAGAGAGACAGAACCCCAGCTCACACTGCAGACATGAAGGAGAGAGAGACAGAACCCCAGCTCACACTGCAGACATGAAGGAGAGAGAGAGGCAGAACCCCAGCTCACACTGCAGACATGAAGGAGAGAAGAGAGAGAGACAGAACCCTAGCTCACACTACAGACATGAAGGAGAGAGAGAGACCGAACCCCAGCTCACACTACAGACATGAAGGAGAGAGAGAGACAGAAACCCAGCTCACACTACAGACATGAAGGAGAGAGAGACAGAACCCCAGCTCACACTGCCACAGACACCCACAACCCAGTCTTAATGTGGTTCTAAGACATTTAGATAAAGTCCAGATATGAACTCCCTTTGCCTAAAAAAATACACAGATCTTGAGACTAAATAAATAGTAATAGATACAATAAACATAGTCTGTATCCACACAGGAAACAAACCCTGGTCATAGACATAGCTCCAAAACCGCAATGTCCTCTAACATGAAGCTGCTTTACCGGAGGACTGATGGTTTTAGGTCAACTCATTCCATGATGTCATGATACATTACCACCGAGCTATACAGTACATTATATTGTTCACTCCAAGTCAGGAAACTACTTTTGATTCATCAGAATTTCCCACACAAACCCACAGAACATAGAGCTCACATCATTAGTAGTGTCTTTAAAATGGTTTATTAGCAAGGCATTCATATTCCATTTATAAAGCTGGAGAACATAGACAGAATGGGATTTGTTAAAGGAAAACTCCACCCAGAAACTGTCTTTTGGTATTTGTTTCATTAGTCCATTGTTGACATCGTCCCAAAATGTTTTGCTTGTCAGCAATCAAGTTTTCAAGATATATAACTTCAAAATGTCCCTAGGATGCAAAATGACCAAATATCAACTATGAATCAACTTAATAACTATCTGTCAACAACACTTTCATGAGTTCCATTTTACAAGTACACATAGGCTAACCATGAAACACTTGAGATATAGGCTAACCATGAAACACTTGAGATATAGGCTAACCATGAAACACTTGAGATATAGGCTAACCATGAAACACTTGAGATATAGGCTAACCATGAAACACTTGAGATATAGGCTTAACCATGAAACACTTGAGATATAGGCTAACCATGAAACACTTGAGATATAGGCTAACCATGAAACACTTGAGATATAGGCTAACCTGAAAACCATGAAACACTTGAGATATAGGCTAACCATGAAACACTTGAGATATAGGCTTAACCATGAAACACTTGAGATATAGGCTAACCATGAAACACTTGAGATATAGGCTAACCATGAAACACTTGAGATATAGGCTAACCATGAAACACTTGAGATATAGGCTAACCATGAAACACTTGAGATATAGGCTAACCATGAAACACTTGAGATATAGGCTAACCATGAAACACTTGAGATATAGGCTAACCATGAAACACTTGAGATATAGGCTAACCATGAAACACTTGAGATATAGGCTAACCATGAAACACTTGAGATATAGGCTAACCATGAAACACTTGAGATGTCTGTTAAACACATTGAATAACTTTTCCATAGTGAGTGAATGTGAGAGTGTGTCCACAGTGGTGTGTGAAGTGATACTCCAAGCGGCACCTCAGAGGTTTCTACTCATCCTCAGTTTGACCTCGGAGTCGGTTTGTCCTATACTTCACCACAGCCATGATGGTGCACAAGAGGAAGACCACTGCATTAACAGTTTTCGGCAGGTAGAATAATGTTCGCTCCCATCTGTAGAAGAATAGCATTGCTTTGAGATAGTAATTAAATGAAATCTTTGCATAATGACTATAGGATAGTGTAGCCTACCGCTGGACTCCATGGTGTGTGTTGTTGACTGAGGCCTGCGAGGTGGAAGAGGATAGTGCATATTCTCCCATCATAACTGCGAGCTCTTGGGTAGTTGGCATTGGCATTGCTGTCAATGTTTAAGAAAAAAACGTAGTATCAGTACTTCACAGACTAGGATCAAAGTGTGAATATAAAGCAGAACCTACATCAAAATGGGAAGTTTTCGCATTACTGATTCACAATATTGTGTGAAAAGAGAATGCGCAGTACTTACTGATGGTGGTGGTAAACTGTGTTGTGGTTTGAACTGCAAACATCTCTTGAATAGTTGGTATTGATGTAAAAACACTACCCCCCTCAACTCCAGTCTCCTCTTGGTCAACAATAGGACAGTCTGAATAGAGAGGTTCAGAGCACAAGAACTCAGGAGCAGAAAAACAACGTCCATTCAAGACTCTTAATTCAACAGACCACTAAGTTACGTGATGTGTAAGTTTCATTATCAAAATAGACTGACACAGAATTGTATTTCAAATGTCATTCTTCTACAGTACTGATATTTATGCCATTCAACATTTTATCTACATTTCTTGGGTCAGTTTGCTAGTTGATAGTTATCAGAAAATGAAGCAATAATGTCAGTAATTGTCTAAGAATGTCAGTGACACACTCATCAACAGGACTATTCATTAGACATTACTGAGCATTATTCATTGTGCTTTACTAAACACAGACACAAGCAGTGCAGGGATCTTCTTACATGTAATGACTAGTTTGAACAATTCTAGCCATTCATCTGGTCCGTTCTTCTCCACTACACACCAGTAAATATCAGAATCTCTTTGTTCTAGACTTTTCATAGTCACAGTAAAGGTTCTCAGATTGACGGCATCAGATATTGAGGTTTTACCACTGCTGTTGGGATGGTCAGTGCGTACCACATAAGAGCATGTAATCCAGGAATCCCCTTTACACCAGTATTTGACATGGTTTAGGTAATCCTGATGATAGATACATGGGATGGCGATGGAGTCTCCTGTCCACACAGACATCAACCTAATCCCGTCCGTTCCTGTAGACATAGAAACAGAAAACATTCAATTAGATGTTAAGATGTCTTGTGATTTTAGGGTTCTTTTTCTTGTCAGTGCAGGAATGATGTACCCTTTTCCATGGTAACTGTAAGTGAACATTTCTCGGGCTATACCGTATATATACACACTACCGGTCAAAAGTTTTTGAACACCTACTCATTCAAGAGTTTTTCTTTATTTTTACTATTTTCTACATTGTAGAATAATAGTGTAGACATCAAAGCTATGAAATAACACATGTGGAATCATGTAGTAACCAAAAAAGTGTTTAACAAATCAAAATATATTTTATATTTGAGGTTATTCAAATAGCCACCCTTTGCCTTGATGACAGCTTTGCACATTCTTGGCATTCTCTCAACCAGCTTCACCTGGAATGCTTTTCCAATAGTCTTGAAGGAGTTCCCACATATGTTGAGCACTTCTTGGCTGCTTTTCCTCTAACTACACATGAAGAAACGTTCAAAGTTATTTTAAGAAGGCACACCTGTTAATTGAAATGCATTCCAGGTGACTACCCCATGAAGGTGGTTGAGAGAATGCCAATAATGTGCAAAACTGTCATCAAGGCAAAGGGTGGCTACTTTGAAGAATCTCAAATATAAAATATATTTTGATTTGCTTAACACTTGTTTTGCTTACTACATGATTCCATAGGTTTGATGTCTTCACTATCATTCTACAATGTAGAAAATAGTAAAAATATAGAAAAACTCTTGAATGAGTAGGTGTTCTAAAACTTTTGACTAGTAGTGTATTTAAAAATAAATCAGGGTTGATTAAAACATATTCACATCTAAAATATAGATACAACTTTCTTGTATGAAACCAACAGAAGCCACCTGCTGCTCCTGTCTTCAATGTCAGCATGTTCCTAAGTTCATGGAGCACAATCACTTCAGAGAAACATGGTGCCCTTACCTGAGAGTCTGGAGAAGATGAGGAGGGAGAAGGAGAGACGAGAAGCCATGTGTGAGCTTGTGTCTGCGTGTTATATAGTACCTGTGCACAAACGTGTGTGTGAAGGACCAAAGCACCAAAGACAATGACTTTACTTAAACATCCATGTCTGTAACTCTCTTCCTGGTTCTATTTGTGCGCACCTGCCCCCATCTGTGGCAGGAAGTAATATCTTATCTAGGCTAGTTGTAACCCAAGTCGTCCAGTCACCTGAATTTCATTCTTTATTTACGTAGAGTTAATTTGTTTCTTTATCCAATATGCTTACACTCCGGGAACAGAGCACCTAGCTACAAAGGAGGCCTCAAAACATCAGACATTTCTGTTTTAGTCCTTTACACTGCACATGTGGGTAAGATAGCAACAATAACGTAGTGTGTGTGTATATTCTACCTTTTGATCAGTGGTTCTACAGCCAGCCTTAAACAGTCTCTCCTGCCTGTCCTGCGGGCTGTAGAAGGACCGTAGGTGGGGGTCGTGAAGGCTGTTGTGAGCCCCATCCAACAACTGCATGTTGAGGTCTGACAGGACAAAGTTGAGGCTGTCCTGGAAGAGCTTGAGGAATAGATTATTTTTTTGTTTTTAAAGTGACAAGCTAAATGTGTTGAGGTACAGTAGCCTATAGCACTTTCATGGATAGTTATGTCAATAATAGCATCTTCAGCAATCAGTCCCTGACTTTTTCAAGACAAAACTTGTGATAATAAACTATATATAATGGGGTGGTAGGGTAGCCTAGTGGTTAGAGTGTTGGACTAGTAATTGGAAGGTTGCAAGTTCAAACCCCTGAGCTGACAAGGTACAAATCTGTCGTTCTGCCCCTGAACACGGTTCCTAGGCTGTCATTGTAAATAAAAAACTGACTTGCCTATTAAAATAAAGGTTTAAAAAATACCATAGCAAGTCAGATCCTATGGTATATCTTCTAGGTATTTTTTAAAGCTTTATCTAACTAGGCAGGTCAGTTAAGAACAAATTCTTATTTTCAATGACGGCCTAGGAACAGTGGGTTAACTGTTCAGGGGTAGAACGACAGATTTATACCTTTTTAGCTCAGGGGTTTGACGTTGCACCCTTCCGGTTACTAGTCCAACGCTCTAACCACTAGGCTACCCTGCCGTATAACATAGCAAGTCAGATCCTCTCTGGTTATCTTCTCTCCAAGGCTTGTTCTGTGGTACTGGAGAGCAGACCTGCTCTGATAGGGTCACTGAATTTGAAATTATTTATACTTTTACTTTTGATACTTAGGTATATTTTATCAATTACATTTACTTTTGATACTTAAGTATATTTTGAACCAAATACTTTTAGACTTTTACTCAAGTAGTATTTTACTGGGTGACTTTCACTTTTACTTGAGTCACTTTCTGTTAAGGTATCTTTACTTTTACTAAAGTATGACAATTGGGTACCTTTTCCACCACTGCAACTACTTTGCAGTGAATAGTCTGTGTGCATGCAGTACTTTATCTAAACACAAGATGGTGCAACACACCACGATTCTTAAATGAAGCTTCAATAAATAGGCATATTTTCATCCTGCATTGCAACAACCGAATGTAATTTTGTTCAACTCACACACACTACGTTATTCAATTCTGATAAAACCACCTGCGATTCTTCTTCAAAAATGATTTACATGGTGGCTGTCCTGGTCCTTACAGGGATACTTTGGGATTTCTACTTCCCAGAGTCAGACTAAGTCGTGGATACCATTTTTAGGTCTCTGCATGCTGTTTGAAGGAAGTTGCTAACTAGTGTTAGCACCATGACTGACTTCCAGCCATTGCACTAACGCTAGTTCGCATTGGCTCATAAAAATACACTACATGGCCAAAAGTATGTGGAAACCTACTGGTTAAACATCTCATTCCAAAATCATAGGCATTAATATGAAGTTGGTCCCCCCTTTACTGCTATAACAGCCTCCACTTTTCTGGGATGGCTTTCCACTAGATGTTGGAACATTGCTGTAGTGACTTGCTTCCATTCAGCCACAAGAGCATTAGTGAGTTCGGGCACTGATGTTGTGCGATTAGGCCTGGCTCGCAGTTGGTGTTCCAATTCATCCCAAAGTTGTTCAATGGGGTTGAGGTCAGGGCTCTGTCCAGGCCATTCAAGTTCTTCCACAATGGTCTCGACAAACCATTTCTATATGGACCTCACTTTGTGCACGGGAGCATTGTCATACTGAAACATGAAAGGACCTTCCCAAACTGTTTCTACAAAGTTGGAAGCATAGAATCGCCTAGAATGTCATTGTATGCTATAGCTTTAAGATTTCCCTTCACTGGGCCTCCTGAGTGGCACAGTGGTCTAAGGCACTGCACTATTGTGTCCTGCATCGCAGTGCTTGAGGTGTCACTACAGACCTGGGTTTGATCCTGGGCTGTGTCGCAGTCGACTGGGATACCCATGAGGCGGTGCACAATTGGTCCAGCATCGTCTGGGTTAGGGAAGGGTTTGGCTGTCTGGGATGTCCTTGTCCCATTGTGCCTTAGCATGCACTCTGACACGATCACCAGTTGTGTTTCCTCCGACACATTGGTGTGGCTGACATCCGGGTTAAGCGAGGATTGTGTCAAGAAGCAGTGTGGCTTGGCAGGGTCGTGTTTCAGAGGACGCATGGCTCTCGACCTTCGCCTCTCCTGAGTCCAAACGGGAGTTGCAGCAATGGAACAAGACTGCATCTACCAATTGGATATCACGAAAAAGGGGGGATTTTAAAATATTTTTAATACAATAGATTTCCCTTCACTGGAACTAATGTGCCTAGCCCGAATCATGGGGGCAGGTAGCGCTCTCCTGGCATCCGCTAAAGCACAATTCGTCCATCGGACTGCCAGATGGTGAAGCGTGATCCATCCCTCCAGAGAACACGTTTCCACTGCTCCAGAGTCCAATGGCGGCGAGCTTTACATCACTCCAGCCGACGCTTGGCATTGCACATGGTGATCTTAGGCTTGTGTGCGGCTGCGTGGCCATGGAAACCCATTTCATTATTGTCCCAACGAACAGCTCTTATGCTGACCTTGCTACCTTGGCAGTTTGGGACTACGACTGGAACCGCTCTACGTGCTTCAGCACTCTGCGGTGCATTCTGTGAGCTTCTGAGGCCTATCACTTTGCTCCTAATTGTTTCTACTTCACAATAACAGCGCTTACAGTTGACCGGGGCAGTTCTATCAGGTTGCATCCTATGACAGTGCCATGTTGAAATTCACTGAGCTCTTCAGTAAGGTCATTCTACTGCCAGTGTTTGTCTATGGAGATTGCATGGCCGTGTGCTTGATTTTATACAGCTGTCAGCAACGGGTGTGTCTGAAATAGCCAAATCCACCAATTTGAAGGGGTGTCCACATACTTTTGGTGATGTAGTGTACCTCTAACTTCCTTCATACTGCACACAGAGACATACAAATGGTATCCACAAGTTCATCTGACTGATAAAGGGCATCTTTGCCAAGTAACATTTTAGTCATTTAGTAGACAAGTAACTTACAGGCGCAATTAGGTTTAAGTGCCTTGCTCAAGGGCACATCAACAGATTATTCACCTAGTTAGCTTGGGATTCGAATCAGCAACCTTTCAGTTACTGGACCAACCTCTTGACAGTTAGGCTACCTGCCATGTTGTTGTGTTTTGGTCTAAACTATTGTACCCTTCATAATCTATAGCAGCCTTTATTGAATATTATTATACTAAATGTTTTATTGGTCAGTATCATTCGTGAAAAGCCCCTTTCTGTAATATAATCTAATAATCGAATTAGTTGCTATCAAAACAATGTTTCGTAAACATAATAAAGTAATAACATAGGTATGCTACAATATTGAGGAAAAATGTGTGTTATCTTAAATTTGCCTGGTAAGTAATGTGTTGCTGTGACCCTGTTTATGGTCAAATATGGTCCGGGTTTATTGATGATTTTTACATCATTTTACATCCCACTGTTGCTGTATCATGTTCAATAGGCGAGGAACATGGCGGATAGTATGGGCGCCCTGTAGTCGCGTGAGGAGAGGAGAGGAGGGGTGACGCTCGAGAGATAGAAAGTGAAACGAGAAGGAAGAAGGTGAATGATTCTTATTGTGGGATTTTTTTTCCTCCGGTTTGTACTGTTGTTAGAAGATGTAAGGCATTGTGTAGATAACTCTAATTAATACTGTGTAGCATCAAGCATAAACTCGAGAATAAATAGACATCAAAGAAATTCAAGCGAATCAGAGAAATAGATGCGCTTTAATGTTGATTATTCGCTCTCGTATTATTGCAGAGATAAATGTCGCCCACCGTTAAAACGTGGATATTCTTTATATGTTCATATAACTATGTTTTTGCTCTGCAAGCCAATTGTGTTATCTGATGGTGATTTCACCAGCATATGCACGCAACAACAAAAATATGTTTTCTGATTAACGAAATCTATTCACTCATAGGCTACATGAGTGGGCCACGTTTTTGGCAATTACATATCGAGTATTAAATATTGTTAACAAAGTAACGTTGTGTAGATAAACATATCTCATAATGGCTTGAGAAGCATTTAACGTCTTAGGAACCATTAACAGAGCTGATAAACCAATCTTGTCATATGCGCATGCTGCTGTGATATTGATGGTCTGGAACGCAACCAACAAAAATGTATTCTTTTTCTACCAGAAGCACACGTCCCAGATGGCGTTCATGTCCCGGTTCTCCCGGTCCCGGAGCAGCTCGAGATCTCCCAACAGGAAAGATTCGGGGCGCGGGTCCCCGGTGCTAACAGTGTCTGAGCTGGAACGGCTCCTCTACACTGGGAAAACAGCGTGTAACCATGCCGACGAGGTCTGGCCCAGGCTCTACATTGGAGACCAGTGAGTAACCTAGGCTGCAAAACATTGGGCTTTTTCCTAAGTCTAATATGATATCCAAACATTTTTTAGACATAAGAGATAGGCCTCTATCTGAATTTCAGCTAATTTGGTCATTGGTTGCTTGAATAATTGATCAATTTACTGATTGCCCTCCCCAACACAACTGTACTGCAGAGACATTGCATCAGACCGGCGTGAGCTGGCACGGCTTGGCATCACCCACATCCTGAACTGTGCCCAGAGTAAGTGGCGCGGCGGGGCGGAGTACTACGCTGGCATGGACATCACCTACCAGGGCATCGAGGCCCACGACACGCCCTCCTTCGACATGAGTGTCAACTTCTACCCCGCTGCAGAGTTCATACACAGAGCCCTCAGCAGCGCTGGTGAGTCAATATGTCTTCCTCTCTCTCACACACATACACTCAACACACTCAGCAAAACCGAGGCTTGAGTCAGCACAATCGATTCACCTGCAACAATTCAAGCATGGCCCCCCTCGCATGCAGTAGTTCACGCAGACACACACACACAAAAACACATACACATACACACCTTCACATCTGCACACACATACACCTTAACACGTACTTAGGTGCACACCATCTACAAATATTCATCCCACACCTGTTGATCTGTTCAGATGTTCCTGTGTGTGTATAATTGCCCTGGAGGTCAACACGTCCTCATCTCTCTCTCTCTCTCTCTCTCTCTCTCTCTCCTTCTCTTCTTTCTCTTTCTGTACCTCCCTCCCTCCCTCTCTCTCCCTCCTTCCTTCCCTCTCTTTCTCTCTCCCTCCTACCCTACTTCTCTCTCCTTACCTTACCCCCCCCTCCCCTCTAGGTAAGGTGCTGGTGCACTGTGCGGTGGGTGTGAGTCGTTCGGCCACGCTGGTTCTGGCCTACCTGATGATCCGTCAGAACCTGACCCTGGTGGAGGCCATCAAGGCAGTGAAGGACCACCGTGGCGTAATCCCCAACCGGGGCTTCCTACGCCAGCTCAACGGCCTGGACAGCATCCTCCGGGACAACCGCAAGGCTCTACACTCCCCAACCTCCCCGACCTCTCCAACCTCTCTTTAGAGCTAACAGGCTAACACAGCTAAATACACTACTTTAGAGTTGTAACAATGCTAACCCATCTACAAAACCTGGGTTAACCAGGGTAAACCATTTTTTCAACCAGAAAAATACATCAGCAACGTGTGTGTCATTGTCTTTCCCATGTCTTCATCTCGTCATGAAAAAGGCGTCTTTACCTGGTTGAAACAGAGACCAATTGGTCGGAATCTGGTTTTATGACATCTTCAAAACCAGAAAAACAGTTTACAACCAGAAATGGATATAATTCAAACGTCAGGCAGAATGTATTTCCTGCTGTGTGGTCGTGTGACAATAGTTGTCTGTTCCCCTTTTTATCTTTGGATAAAAGCGCCTGGGTCTTGACTAACAGGCCCAGGTATTGTGGTCAGTTATACAGTACTAACTATATGGTAGAATTGCGTATCAATGGGATATAAATCATGCCTTATATAGAAGTAACTTCAACCTATACAGTGCAGTAGAGACATGGAGACATTTTGATGACATGTACAATCATATCATTCCCAAATGGCCATTCCAAGACATTTAAATGTTTCCCCTTAAACTACTCGAGTGTTGCTTTAGCAGTATGTTTAGTATCATTGTCCTGCTGGAAGGTGAACCTCCATCACAGTCTCAAATCTCTGGAAGACTGAAACAGGTTTCCCTCAATAATTTCCCTGTTTTTAGCACCATCCATCATTCCTTCAATTCTGACCAGTTTCCCAGTCCCTGACGATAAAAAACTTCCCCACAGCATGATTCTGCCACCACCATGGCAGCATCATGCTGGGGATGGTGTTCTCGGTGAGTGCATTACGCACTCAAGCCACAATCACTACGCACACCTGCCTTCCCCCCGTAACATGCATCAGCGATCATTGGACTCACGTGGACTCAATTACTTGTGTCATTACCTTCCCTATATCTGTCTGTTCCCAAGCTCTGTTCCCAAGCTCTGTTCCCTGCTCTGGGATTAATTGTCTCATGTCCGTTTTACCCGTGTTCTGATGCTGTTCCTGTCTTGTTTCCTTGTCTGTTCCCGAATACATTTCTGACTCCTCACTCCTGCTTCTCCTGTCCGGCGTCAGTCTTTATAGACATTGCGTTTTCCTTGATGGACAAAAAGCTCAATTTTAGTCTCATCTGACCAGAGTACCTTCTTCCATATTTTTGGGGAGTCTCCCACATGCCTTATGGCGAACACGAGACGTGTTTGCTTATTTTTTTCTTTAAGCAATGGCTTTTTTCTGGCCACTCTTTTGTAAAGCTCTGTTGAGTGTACAGCTTAATGTGGTCCTGTGGACAGATAATCAGAGATAAAACAAAGAGACCAAAGATAATCCAGAAGGAGCTGCAAAGCTCCACAGCGGAGATTGAATTAATGCCCTCCTTGCTTTGTACGTGAGTTTTGGTGGGCGGCCCTTTCTTGGCAGGTTTGTTGTGGTGCCATATTCATTCCATTTTTTAGTAATGGATAATGATGCTCTGTGGGATGTTCAAAGTTTCTGATATTTGTTTATAACCCAACCCTGATCTGTACTTCTCCACAACTGACCTGTTTGGAGAGCTCCTTGGTCTTCATGGTGCTGCTTGCTTGGTGGTGCCCCTTGCTTAGTGGTGTTGCAGACTCTGGGTCCTTTCAGAACAGGTGTATATATACTGAGATCATGTGATAGATCATGTGACACTTAGATTGCACACCGGTGGACTTTATTTAACTAATTATGTGACTTATGAAGGTAATTGGTTGCACAATCTAATTTTGGGGCGTCATAGCAAAGGGGGTGAATACATAGGCACACACAGATTATTTTGCTGTGACAATACAAGTCAAATTAAAATACTACATCTGTAGCTACCTACTACCTACTGTGTTTTTTGTTATTTTATGTGCTAGGCTTCTGTACCAGCTGAACCTTGGGGATTTACTTTGCATAATGGCAAGCTGTTTTGAGCTCAATCAAATCAAATCAAATGTATTTACATAGCCCTTCTTACATCAGCTCATATCTCAAAGTGCTGTACAGAAACCCAGCCTAAAACCCCAAACAGCAAGCAATGCAGGTGTAGAAGCACAGTGGCTAGGAAAAACTCCATAGAAAGGCCAAAACCTAGGAAGAAACCTAGAGAGGAACCAGGCTATGAGGGGTGGCCAGTCCTTTTCTGGCTGTGCTGTGCTGAGATTATAACAGAACATGGCCAAGATGTTCAAATGTTCGTAAATGACCAGCATAGTCAAATAATAATAATCACAGTAGTTATCGAGGGTGCAGCAAGTCAGCACCCCAGGAGTAAATGTCAGTTGGCTTTTCATAGCCGATCATTGAGAGTATCTCTACCGCTCCTCTACCGCTCCTCAATCCCATTTCAGTTCAGTTCATTCAGCAAGTGCCAATTATTTGGAGTAGTTTTCAATATATGCTCCTGGGTGGCACACCGGTCTAAGGCACTGCATCTCAGTGCAAAAGGCATCACGACAGTACCTGGTTTGAATCCAGGCTGTATCACATCTGGCTGTGATTGGGAGTCCCATAGGGCGATGCGCATTGGGCCAGCGTTGGCCGGGGTAGGCCGTCATTGTAAATAAGAATTTGCTTTTAACTTAACCTGCCTAGTTAAATAAAGATTAAAAAGTATATATACAAAAAAATAGGAATGTTAATTAGCAGAATTGATATGGACCTCAACCCTGCATGCAGACAAAGTCAAGAAGGCTTGCGTATGGAATAGATGACAAGTCAGAATGATTGATTATCCAATGCTGACATTTACTCCAACTGAAAATATTCCTGTTCGTTGATTATGAATACCTCAAGTAGCCTCTATGTGTGTGACACATACTTTATGTCTGGTCTCAACATACCATTTGATATACCATCTCTAAACAGTGCCAGGATGTTAGAGTTGCACCTACAGTATTACTATAGTATTACTATGTTATTAATACAGGTGTACTATAGTATTACTATGATATTACTAGGTTTGCACATTTTGGGGAATATTCAGAGGTGAAAACTTTCCGTGGGAATTAACAGGAATATATGGCAATTAAGGGGAATATATGGGAATTAAGGGGAATATATGCAAATGAATATTAATACCATTTAAATGTTGATGTTTTTTGCATTGGATATATTTACCATATAATATGGAGACAGAAGCATAAACCTTTTAACTTATCATAGACATAATTGGAAATTATTAAATCCTTCCAATAGAAATGGAAAAAAAACAATTTAGTTACGAATTGAACTTTAATTAAATGAGTTGACTTCACATGGGATGATTTCACTGAACAACAAAAGAAAGGGAATATTGAATGATCCTCAATGATCCATTGCATCTCCCAAAAACATTTTCAACATACATCTGGAAAATGGATAGTCTAGAAACTAAAGCTTTGGTTGTCTTCCTTTCAGGCTTCAATGTCTTCTCCCTGGATCTCCTCAATGTCCACCTCTTGAACATCAGACTCTGAGGCCTCATCTTCACTGTCACTTTCCAACCTTGTTGAGGATGGCTCAAAGTTTGGCTCAAAAAGCCTCAAATTTTCACAGGTGGCCACCAATTTGTTTACCCTTGTATTGGTCAGCCTGTTGCGTGCTTTGGTGTGTGTGTTCCCAAACAAGGACCAGTTGCACTCTGAGGCGGCTGATGTTGGTGGGATTTGGTGGATGATGGAGGCAACAGGGGAAAGAGCCTCAGATCCACAAAGTCCCTTCCACCAGGTAGCTGATGAGATATGTTGGCACGACTGCATTATTGCATGTCCATCCCAAAGCCCTTCCTTGGAAGTGTGCTTCGCCAGACTGCCAAGAAACTTGTCCTCCTCCAGGCCAAGGTGGTAAGACATGGTAGTGATGACACCAAAGGTCTTGTTGAACTCTGCACCAGACAGGATGCCCTTGTCAACATACTTGGGGTCCAACATGTACGCTGCGGCGTGTATGGGATTCAGGCAGAGGTCTTCACGCTTCTTGATGTATTTCACAACTGCAGTTTCCTCTGCTTGGCGCAACAGTGAAGTGGGCAGGGCGGTACGGATTTCTTCTCTTACATCAGCAAGCAGAGTCTCAACATCAGACAGGATGGCATTGTCTCCCTCAATCCGTACAATAGCTACTGCTTTAGGTTTTAGGAGTTTCAGGCTGCTTACCACTCTCTCCCAAAATACTGTATGTCATATAAAATATATTCACCCTACCCAGTATTGTAATCAAAACTCAGCTCAGACAGTCTAGTAGTATAGGTTGAATAGCATCTCATTCGTGTGCAAGGTCTTGAGAATCAGATGTACATGTGATGGAAGAATGCACTGTGCATGCAGAGGGTTGAAATTTCATTGAATTGCGGATAGTTTAACCAAAATATTCCATGAGACCTAGAATTGCCTTATGTGTATCCCACAAAAAAGGTTCACTGTTATAAGCTAACTTTTTTGATGAATTTAACTTCTTGTTGCACCTATTCCATTATGGGGATAATTTTCGTCAACATCCGCTGAATTGCAGAGTGCCAAATTCAAATTGAATTACTAAAAATAATTAATTTTTATGAAATCACAAGTGCAATATAGCAAAACACAGCTTAGCTTGTTGTTATTCCACCTGGCGTTTCAGATTTCAAAAAAGCTTTATAGCAAAAGCTATCCAAGCGTTTATGTTAGGACATCTCTCTCAGCAGACAAAACATTACAAACAGCTAGCAGCAAAGTAGATTGGTCACAAAAGTCAGAAAAGCAATAAAATGAATCGCTTACCTTTGATCTTCGGATGTTTGCACTCACGAGACTCCCAGTTACACAATAAATGTTCCTTTTGTTCGATAAAGATTATTTTTATATCCAAAAACCTCCATTTGGTTGGTGCGTTTTGTTCAGAAATCCACAGGTTCATGCAGGTCATGACGGGCATTCGAAAATTCAAAATAGTAACCGTTAAGTTCGTAGAAACATGTCAAACCGGCTGACTAATAAAGCCCAACTAATTACCACAAACTCATAACAGGTGTAACCAATAAACACACAATTAGGGGGAGGAAAGAATCAGTGGCAGCTAGTAGGCCGGCGACGATGACCGCGGAGCGCCACCCAAAGGGGAAGGGGAGCCACTTTCGGTCGGAGTCGTGACAAATCCCTTCCTTATGAATTAATATTGTTAATCAGATATAATAAAACAGTTATAGTTCTATTTCAAATGTATATATTGTTTAGTCATTATTCATAAAATTCCTAACAGTTTTTCATCCAAACATCAAAGTACTGCCCCCTACACTCAACAGGTTAAACAAAATTCCCCAAATTCCTTAACTTCCAATGGAAGAATTATGGAAAGTTTCCGACCCATTGCAACCCTAGATATTACTTCAGGTGTACTATAGTATTACTATAGTTTTACTATGTTATTACTACAGGTTTACTATAGTATTACTACAGTTGTACTTCAGTATTAGGTGTGAGAAGTTATTTAATTTTTTAATTTAACTAGGTAAGTCAGTTAAGAACAAATTCTTATTTTCAATGACGGCCTAGGAACAGTGGGTTAACTGCCTGTTCAGGGGCAGAACGACAGATTTGTACCTTGTCAGCTCGGGGGTTTGAACTTGCAACCTTCCGGTTACTAGTCCAATGCTCTAACCACTAGGCTACCCTGCCGCTAATGTAGCAAACTGTTGATAGATGTACAGTACAGTATGTAAGAGTTGGATTTGAGGATGTGATCGTGCTCAGTCAGTGGAGTGTTGAAGTGATCTGTTGACTCGTATGTATCTTGTGTACAGCAGAACATTTAGGGTTTTGCACATACAGAATTATCATTATTTGGCTGATAATGGGGGCCTTGAGGGAAAAATGGGCTGATTCTGGTCCCAGTCCGTCCCTTGTGTGCAGAGGTTTGTTTACAGGCCTCTATAACTGTGATCTTGTCATTCTGTCCCTATGTAGTGTGTATCTGTAGGGTTCGGTGAGGTTATTGATCCTGTATGTCTCTGTGTCTGTTTATACTCTACACTTCTACCTTTCCATTTCGTATAGAGACCCTTTCTATAGGAATTCTTGAATATTTTTTTTAGCTTTGTTATTTCTGTGTCCTCGGTCTGTGAAATTGTATATAAAGAACTAAATGAGCAGAGAGGTTGTCGCCTTAAGTGTAGTTCAATAACCTGACTGTTTAACCTGTGTAATAATTCAATAACCTGACAGACAACATATTCTAAAAACAAGACAAGTCAAAGTCAAATGGACAATATGGAATGGATGGTCAGGCTACTCACAACTGCTGTCCAGGAGTTTGATCCAGTGGGCTAAATGTTCATGATCAGTTGTTTTAAGTTCGTATCCATACACATTTTACCAGCTGATCATAGCTAAAAAGAAAATACTTCTGCATTTCCCGCTGTGTAAATACATTGCAAATAGGCTCAGGATAACTCCTCCTGATAAAGTCGGGTAGCTGATATTCAGAGCTTAAATAGCGAAATTGATTAGTCACAGGAATCCGGACGAATAAATCCAATACAACGGCCTGTTTTACAAAACAATGGGCCTACCACATGGATGGGCCTACCACATGGATGGGCCTACCACATGGATGGGCCTACCACATGGATGGGCCTACCACATGGATGGGCCTACCACATGGATGGGCCTACCACATGGATGGGCCTTCCACATGGATGGGCCTACCACATGGATGGGCCTACCACATGGATGGGCCTACCACATGGATGGGCCTACCACATGGATGGGCCTACCACATGGATGGGCCTTCCACATGGATGGGCCTACCACATGGATGGGCCTTCCACATGGATGGGCCTACCACATGGATGGGCCTACCACATGGATGGGCCTACCACATGGATGGGCATTCATAAAATTCCACTGCTAGCTGACATGGTAGGCTACACCCCAGTAAGCACGGACTGACGCCAATGTCTTTTTTTGGTCCTGTACGAACCAGCTGTCTTTTTTTGGTGTTTCCAAACAGTAGGCCAACCTCTCTTTTACGCTACTGCTACTCTCTGTTCATCACATATGCATAGTCACTTTAACCATATCTACATGTAAATACTACCTCAATCAGCTCGACTAACCGGTGTCTGTATGTAGCCTCTCTACTTTTATAGCCTCATTACTGTATATAGCCTGTCTTTTTACTGTTGTTTTTATTTCTTTACTTACCTATTGTTCACCTAATACCTTTTTTGCACTATTGGTTAGAGCCTGTAAGTAAACATTTAATTGTTTTATTTATTTATTTTATTTCACCTTTATTTAACCAGGTAGGCTAGTTGAGAACAAGTTCTCATTTGCAACTGCGACCTGGCCAAGAGAAAACGTAGCAATTCGACACATACAACAACACAGAGTTGCACATGGAATAAACAAAACATAGTCAATAATACAGCAGAACAAAAGAAAACAAAAGGTCTATATACAGTGAGTGCAAATGAGGTAAGTTAAGGGAGTTAAGGCAATAAATAGGCCATGGTGGCGAAGTAATTACAATATAGCAATTGAAACACTGGAATGGTAGATGTGCAGAAGATGAATGTACACGTAGATATACTGGGGTGCAAAGGAGCAAGATAAATAAATAAATAAATACTGTATGGGGTTGAGGTAGGTAGATAGATGGGCTGTTTACAGATGGGCTATGCACAGGTGCTGTGATCTGTGAGCTGCACTGACATCTGGTGCTTAAAGCTAGTGAGGGAGATATGAGTCTCCAACTTCAGAGAGTTTTGCAGTTTGTTCCAGTCATTGGCAGCAGAGAACTGGAAGGAAAGACGACCAGAGGAGGAATTGGCTTTGGGAGTGACCAGTGAGATATATCTGCTGGAGCGCGTGTTACGAGTGGGTGCTGCTATGGTGACCAGTGAGCTGAGATAAGGCGGGGCTTTACCTAGCAGAGACTTGTAGATGACCTGTAGCCAGTGGGTTTGGCGATGAGTATGAAGCGAGGGCCAACCAACAAGAGCGTACAGGAGGCAATGATGGGTAGTGTATGGGGCTTTGGTGACAAAACGGATGGCACTGTGATAGACTGCATCCAGTTTGTTGAGTAGAGTATTGGAGGTTATTTTATAGATGACATCACCGAAGTTGAGGATCGGTAGGATGGTCAGTTTTACGAGGGTATGTTTGGCAGCATGAGTGAAGTATGCTTTGTTGCGATATAGGAAGCCAATTCTAGATTTAACTTTGGATTGGAGATGCTTAATGTGAGTCTGGAAGGAGAGTTTACAGTCTAACCAGACACCTAGGTATTTGTAGTTGTCCACGTATTCTAAGTCACAGCCGTCCAGAGTAGTGCTGGATGGGCGAGCAGGTGCGGGCAGGGATAGGTTGAATAGCATGCATTTAGTTTCCCCTGCACTTAAGAGCAGTTGGAGGCCACGGAAGCTCGTCTGGAGGTTAGTTAACGCAGTGTCCAAAGAGGGGCAGAAGTATACAGAATGGTGTCGTCTGCGAAGAGGTGTACCAGAGAATGACCAGCAGCAAGAGCAACATCATTGATGTATACAGAGAAGAGACGGCCCAAGGATTGAACCCTGTGGCACCCCCATAGAGACTGCCAGAGGTCCGGACAACAAGCCCTCCGATTTGACACACTGAACTCTATCAGAGAAGTAGTTGGTAGACCAGGCGAGGCAATCATTTGAGAAACCAAGGCTGTCGAGTCTGCCAATAAGAATGTGTTGATTGACAGAGTCGAAAGCCTTGGCCAGGTTGATGAATACGGCTGCACAGTAATGTCTCTTATCAATGGCAGTTATGATGTCATTTAGGACCTTTAGGACCACTGTAAAGTGTACACCTGTTGTATTCGGCGCACGTGACTATAACGCTCTTCTGAAGAAGAGGACCAAAGCACAGCGTGGTACGTGTTCATGATAATCTATTAAAATTGAACACTGACACAAAATAACAAAGTGGAACAAAACAAAACAGTTCTGTCTGGTGCAGACACAAAACAGAAAACAACTACCCACAAACCCAGGTGGGAAAAAGGCTACCTAAGTATGATTCTCAATCATAGACAACGATAGAGAGCTGTCTCTGATTGAGAACCACACCTGGCCAAACACAAAGAAATAGAAAACATAGAAATAAAGAAACTAGAATGCCCATCCTAGTCACTCCCTGGCCTAACCAAAATAGAGAATAAAAACCTCTCTATGGCCAGGGCATGACAGTACCCCTCCCTCCCCGAAAGGTGCGGACTCCGGCCGCAAAACCTGACTCTAAAGGGGAGGGTCCGGGTGGGCTTCCTTTATGGCGGCGGCTCTGGTGCGGGACGTAGCCCCCCTCCGCCTCTGGCTCCCCCCACTTTGGTGGCGCCTCTAGTGTGGGGACCCTCGCCGCCGACCCCAGACTGGGGACCCTCGTAGCGGGCCCAGGACTGGGCACCCTCGTTGCAGGCCCCGGACTGGGAACCCTCGTTGCGGGCCCCGCCTGGGAACCCTCGTTGCGGGCCCCGGACTGGGTACTCTCGCTGCGGGCCCTGGACTGGAGGCCATCTCTGGAGGCCCTGGACTGGAGGCCGTCTCTGGAGGCCCCGGACTGGAGGCCATCTCTGGAGTGGAGAGACACAAAGGTGGCCTGGCTCTGGGAGCAGGCACAGGACTCACCAGGCTGGGGAGACATACAGTAGACTTCTTCCTTGGCCGAGGCACCGGATACACTGGGCCGTGGAGGCGCACTGGAGATCTCGAGGGCAGAGCTGGCACAACCCATTCTGGCTGGAAGCCCACTTCCACCTGGCAAATGCGGGACGCTGGCACCGAGCACACTGGCCTGTGAATGCTCATCCGAGACACAGTGCGCATCACCCCATAGCACGGGGCCTGACCAGTCCCATGCTCGCCACGGTAAGCACGGGGAGTTGGCTTAGGTCTGATTCCTGACTCTGCCACACTCCCCGTGTGCCCCCCAAAATGCTTTTTGGGGCTGCCTCTCGGGCTTCCTTGCTAGCCGTGTTTCCTCATAACGTTTCCGCTCTGCCTTTGCTGCCTCCAGTTCCTCCCTTGGACGGCGATACTCCCCAGCCTGCCTCCAGGGTCCCTTACCATCCAGGATCTCCTCCCATGTCCAGGAGTCCTCTCTACCACGCTGCTTGGTCCTTTGGTGGTGGGTAGTTCTGTAACGCTCATCTGAAGAAGAGGACCAAAGCGCAGCGTGGTACGTGTTCATGATAATTTATTCAAATTGAACACTGACACAAAATAACAAAGTGGAACAAAACAAAACAGTTCTGTCTGGTGCAGACACAAAACAGAAAACAACTACCCACAAACCCAGGTGGGAAAAAGGCTAGCTAAGTATGATTCTCAATCATAGACAACGATAGAGAGCTGCCTCTGATTGAGAACCACACCTGGCCAAACACAAAGAAATAGAAAACATAGAAATAAAGAAACTAGAATGCCCACCGTAGTCACGTGACAGTGACAAATAAACTTTTATTTGATATAGATGGCCATTCCTAAAATGTAATTTCAGGTGACACTGTAGGCTATACTTCAGTAAGAACGGACTGACGCATTTTGGATGTCTTTTTTTGGTCCTGTCCAGACTGGATGTCTTTTTTTGGTCCTGTCCAGACTGGATGTCTTTTTTTAGTCCTGTCCAGACCCGATGTCTTTTTTTGGTCCTGTCCAGACTGGATGTCTTTTTTTGGTCCTGTCCAGACCCGATGTCTTTTTTTGGTCCTGTCCAGACCCGATGTCTTTTTTTGGTCCTGTCCAGACTGGATGTCTTTTTTTGGTCCTGTCCAGACCCGATGTCTTTTTTTGGTCCTGTCCAGACCCGATGTCTTTTTTTGGTCCTGTCCAGACCCGATGTCTTTTTTTGGTCCTGTCCAGACCCGATGTCTTTTTTTGGTCCTGTCCAGACTGCATGTCTTTTTTTGGTCCTGTCCAGACTGGATGTCTTTTTTTGGTCCTGTCCAGACCCGATTTCTTTTTTTGGTCCTGTCCAGACTGTATGTCTTTTTTTGGTCCTGTCCAGACTGGATGTCTTTTTTTGGTCCTGTCCAGACTGGATGTCTTTTTTTGGTCCTGTCCAGACCCGATTTCTTTTTTTGGTCCTGTCCAGACTGTATGTCTTTTTTTGGTCCTGTCCAGACCCGATGTCTTTTTTTGGTCCTGTCCAGACCCGATGTCTTTTTTTGGTGCAGACGTCTATGATTAGTTCAGATTTTGTCTGGTCGAGACCAGCCTTGATTTGGCCCAAACATACGTAAAATTATGTCTATAAATTATGTCTTTTCAACTCTAATTCAGAACTGAAAATTAACCTGATTTCAACGTCAGGAAAATACGTATTTTCAACATTTCGTTCAGAACCGAAATGGAACCGAACTTCAATGACTGGAAAAATAAGTATTTTAGACTGGGACTATTCTTGTATGGGTGGCAATTTTTTTTGTCTGGCCTAGGAGGGCAGAATGGCCAGGACTGGCCCTGGTCACAACCCTGCCCACTGACATCCAGATGTGGCGAGTTGAGCCATATTGTGTTGCTGTCATTATTTTTTATATCCTCGTCAGAGGAAACAGAGGACATGGCAGATCTTTGTCTAATTGTCTCCTTCCTGTCACAGGATGAAATGTGATCACTGTGCTGACATCACCACTACACACAATATTGTATGACTCTATTGTCTATGTGTAAGACTCTATTGTATGACTCTATTGTCTATGTGTAAGACTCTATTGTATGACTCTATTGTCTGTGTATGGCTCTATTGTCCATGATTAGACATTTACATTACATTTAAGTCATTTAGCAGACGCTCTTATCCAGAGCGACTTGGCTTGTATTGGATGGATGCAGCTTTACCCCAGACTAAAAGCTGAGCGTGTTTAGAGGCAATTTGTGTTTTATAGAATGAACACAGTTACCATAATTGCCACATGGTTATTATTGGCTCCAAGGTCATGTAGCCTCATCATCATCATTTGGCTGCATGACAATCAACCATAAGCTTCCCCAAGTTGCTACGGTGGTTGAAAGCCACTTGTCTTCATCCATCCCCCATCAGGCCTTGAATGTATATGTAACGCTCGGCGTCGTAAGGAAGTGTGGACCAAAGCACAGCGTGGAAAGCGTTCATGATTTTTATTGTCAAGAATCACTCAAACAAAAATAACGAAAACAAAAACGAAAGCAAACAGTTCCGTCAGGCACAGATACTAAACGGAAAACAACACCCCACAAAACCCAAACAGAAAATGACAACTATTATATGATCCCCAATCAGAGACAACGATAGACAGCTGCCTCTGATTGGGAACCACACTAGGAAAAAACAACAAAGAAATAGAAAACATAGATTTTCCCACCCGAGTCGCACCCTGACCTAACCAAACATAGAGAATAAATAAGGATCTCTAAGGTCAGGGCGTGACAGTATGTGAGATATGTTCACTGGTGCTGTCGTCTTCTTTTACCAAGTGATGGATTGTAAAGGGTATATCACTTTGCAGGCTTTTTGCTCTTCATGTAGAAAGAACATAGGCGCCAAGCCTGATTCAACTGAAATCTTGATTGAAGAATATGATATGATATGTTGAAACGGGTCTCATACTGCATGGACTGGAGGTCAGGGCCACGGCTTTAGACTCCATTCTAGACACATACGTCTGTTTGACTGTGTATGTTAGCTCAACAGCACTGAACAGTCTTGGAACCACTGGGCTAAAACATTCAGCTATGCAGGAACCAAACTGGCATATCGCAAACATCCTGAGGACAGTTTAAGATGTTGGTGGTGGTATTTGGGTTCCTCTTCTGACATGTAGCAGACAGCAGTACAAGGCCATGGGTCATTTCCTGCTCATATACATAGTTGAGACTTGACAGCAGTGTTTCATCGTGGTACAAGTTCTTAGATGAGATTGGTACAGATTGGTACATAGTACAGTGAGATGATGAAACATTGTCCACTAGTGAAAACGTTTTCACCTGGTGTAAAATGTTGTTGTACAGTATAAAATGGTATCTGTTTTATAGGTACACTACTGTTCAAAAGTTTGGGGTCACTTAGAAATGTCCCTGTTTTTGAAAGAAAAACACATTTTTTATCCATTAAAATAACATAAAATGTATCAGAAATACAGTGTAGACAATGGTTGCTGATAACGGGCCTCTGTGCACCTATGTATATATTCCATTAAAAATCAGCCGTTTCCAGCTACAATAGTAATTCACAACATTACTATTGTAGCTGGAAAAGGATGATTTTTAATGGAATATCTACATAGGTGTACAGAGGCCAGTTATCAGCAACCATCACCGCTGTTTTCCAATGACAGTTTGTGTTAGCTAATCCATGTGTATCATTTTAAAAGGCTAATTGATCATTAGAAAACCCTTTTCCAAATATGTTAGCACAGCTGAAAACTGTTGTCCTGATTTAAAGAAGCAATAAAACTGTCCTTTAGACTAGTTGAATATCTGGAGCATCAGCATTTGTGGGTTCGATTACAGGCTCAAAATGGCCAGAAACAAATAACTTTCTTCTGAAACTTGTCAGTCTATTCTTGTTCTGAGAAATGAAGGCTATTCCATGCGAAAAATTGTCAAGAAACTGAAGATCTCGTACAACGCTGTGTACTATGTTCAATATATGCATCATAATGCATATCATCAGCTTAGCAGCACCGAAAATAATGCACTGTCTGAACTTCAAGCTCTGTCTCAGAAGTGTACGCGCCTCCCCGCGTCTCTCTCATTGTGAAAGGGCGGGGAAGGAGAGCGGAGGCAAGGAAAAGGAATTGTTTCCAATCCTCGCATTCATCCACATTAGCAGCAATTGTAGCTGTAACGGTAATGATGTGTATGACGATACCAAGGCAGGACTTGTGTCCTTAGGATAATAACGACAGATGTATAACCCTCAAGCCAAATTGTCTACAGATGCAACCCAGCACAGATGTGGTAAGACACGATACACATCACTCATTACTTGCCTGTCAACTTTTTTTCGAAATCTTTTTTTGTCTCACATTTAATACCTCATGGCAAGCCACTTGCACAAACATAAGTTCAACATCTAGTTTCGATTTGCTTGAGTTGTCAACTAACGTGCATTGGACGTGAAATCAACGGGAGAACATAAATTCCCTTACGTTGTTGGCGTTTTGCAAACCTTGAAATGACGTGGAAACCACGTTGATTCATCCAGTTGTTGCCCAGTGGGAAGAATATTTTTTTTAATCGTTTGTCTTTTTGGGGTGGGACATTGTAAAAGAGGGCCAGAGAGAGAGAGCGAGAGAGAGAGAGAGAGAGAAAGAGAGAGAAAGAAAGAAAGACAGAGAATAGTCCAGATGTGAGATGTGACGCGCTGCCGGACGAGCCAGACACGACGATCCAGTGTTATTGATGAAGAATAGAAAAGGTTCTACCATCGAGGGAAAGTCTGCGCTATTGATGTGCTTTCTAATTTATAACGGTAAGCATTTAAGCATAGGACACATTTGTTTCTCTGAACGTTTCTTGTTTTTCAAAAGATTGACTTAATCGCTGTGTGATATGACATGTTTTTGATGGCCATGCAAGAAGATTTATGAGCTGACAACATTTGACTTTTTTTAATGAGAAACTGTATGATAATGCGCAATTTTAGCGGATAACACTAGAATTACATGGATTCAGTATATATTATATTTTCTAATACATTGGAACGTCGACGATACATATCCTCCGTTGATAAATACATAATAGGCTAAGATCTTCATGATGTTATCATGTCATTGTCCCTTGGTGACTTGACGTCACCGTGAATGTGCAGTGTGCACAACTTAACTTTTGTGCGCAGACAGTTCTTGATATCCAAGTGTGTTTATGGCAAGTTTACGATAAGAGTAAACTTTCTTCAGAATGATTACCTCCTTTATATTACACACACCTATACATTTATCTTCAGATACTCTTAGCAAAGAAACTGGATGAAATGTTTCGAAATGAGTCTCATATCCAGTTTCTCTTCCAACAGTGACCCACACCAACATCTGCCCATTAGTGTGCAGACACACACCATAAACCTGGTGTGTGTGTGTGTGTGTGTGTGTGTGTGTGTGTGTGTGTGTGTGTGTGTGTGTGTGTGTGTGTGTGTGTGTGTGTGTGTGTGTGTGTGTGTGTGTGTGTGTGTGTGTGTGTGTGTGTGTGTGTGTGTGTGTGTGTGTGTGTGTGTGTGTGTGTGTGTGTGTGTGTGTGTGTACGCACCCACACCCAGAGGGCTTTTATACTCTGCCTGAGAGGTAATGCATAACATTGACATTAATAGTTAACCCCTTCCTTATTTGCCAGGTCGCAATTGTAAATGATAACTTATTCTCAACTTGCCTATCTGGTTAAATAAAGGTGAAATAAATAAAACCATTTTGGGTTGGAGGCTGAGTGCACCCCTGTGATCTCTGTTCTCTTAGCCAATGAACTGACCATGTGCCTCTTGACTAATATAGCTTAGGCATGTAAACAGTGTCTGTAGCCAATGGCCTGCCTAGGTCAGTGTGTGTGTGTGTGTGTAGGTTGTTGTACTTGCCTGACAATATCTCTAGAGGCATTAGTGCTGTAAAGTCTTACATAGGACTAGGGCATCAGTAAGCCCATAGATAGACAACAATCAGAGATATATGATCATCATTCCTCCCCCAATCCTTACTAACTTTCCATTAGATACTAACTGACCTTTCATCAGTGTCTAAGAGCATCCTTATACCATCAGAGTCTATATCCTGGCAACTGCACAACAGCCAGACTGTATCACTTCCTGCTTTTACCAGGGCTTGTTGCCTGAACCCTCACCCACCAACAGAGACAGCCTGGGTTACATACTGTTTCTGTGTGTGTGTCTGTGTTTTTGTGTTATGGTTACTGTATGTGCTTTTCATTATTTGTGATGAACATAAAAAATGAATAATGTGTCTCTCTCCAGGGTGTATGTGTGTGTCTGGTTAACCGTCAGAGGTGAAAGATCAGAGGTCACAGCAGGTCGGAGGCAAGAGATCAGGGGTCATGTCTACCGTGGCATTCCAGAACCTTCCTCTCAACATTTATATGGTCATCTTCGGGACCGGAGTCTTTGTTTTCGTCCTGAGCCTCATCTTCTGCTGCTACTTCATCAGGTAAACATATCCCTCCTATCTAGCTATCTACACTGAACACAAATATAAACGCAACAATTTCAACATTTCTTTTTACAAATGTTTTATTTTAATTGAATATCCAAAACATACAATATACTTGTAGTGAAGCCGCTCAACAACTGCACCACACCAGTCATCCAACAGACTCCCATTCAGAGTGACACACAGAGGCAGCCAGGGTCAAAGCCCTGCTCAAGGGCACATCGACAGATCTCCCACAAGGCCAAAAACGGGGACCCGAACCCTCCAAGGTCCCCCACAGTTCCCCAAACCCAAGAATAAATAAATAATGATAATACAAAATACAATTAATTACATTTCCCACCCCCAAGAACCCCCCCAATGCACCAACAACCAAGAAAATTAACTAAAGAGAATAAAGAAAAAGACAAAGGAAGACAGAAAACAACAATGCAAGCGTATGTATATGCGGAAGGTAGCCTAGTGGTTATAGAGCATTGGACCAGTAACCGGAAGGTAGCCTAGTGGTTATAGAGCATTGGACCAGTAACCGGAAGGTAGCCTAGTGGTTATAGAGCATTGGACCAGTAACCGGAAGGTAGCCTAGTGGTTATAGAGCATTGGACCAGTAACCGGAAGGTAGCCTAGTGGTTATAGAGCATTGGACCAGTAACCGGAAGGTAGCCTAGTGGTTATAGAGCAATGGACCAGTAACCGGAAGGTAGCCTAGTGGTTATAGAGCATTGGACCAGTAACCGGAAGGTAGCCTAGTGGTTATAGAGCATTGGACCAGTAACCGGAAGGTAGCCTAGTGGTTATAGAGCATTGGGCCAGTAACCGGAAGGTAGCCTAGTGGTTATAGAGCATTGGACCAGTAACCGGAAGGTAGCCTAGTGGTTATAGAGCATTGGACCAGTAACCGGAAGGTAGCCTCGTGGTTATAGAGCATTGGACCAGTAACCGGAAGGTAGCCTAGTGGTTAGAGCATTGGGCCAGTAACCGGAAGGTAGCCTAGTGGTTAGAGCATTGGGCCAGTGTCCCAAAGTTTGTTAGATTAAATCCCTGAGTTGACCAGGTAAAAATGTGCCCCTGAACAAGGCAGTTAACCCACTGTTCCTAGGCTGCCATTGTAAATAAGAATTTGTTCTTAACTGACTTGCCTAGTTTAACAAACACCTGCATAGCCTCAGGCAAACTGGCATTAGCTGTAAAAAAAAAAAAAAAACACAAAAAAGACAACTGCCCCTCAGTGTTATTCAAACAAACGTTTTATTATCTATTAGTTTGAATTTATTTTTTATACTTATATCTTTGGCTGTCATTCTACCTCCGGCCAGCAACTCCACTTCCACCTGTCTCCAATTCCACATCACAACCCTCAGCTTTCCTCAGCCCATCCCACCTGTCTCTGTTGGCCACCCTCTTCGGATTTCTATGCAAGATATCTTTCAACTATGCTGTGATGTTTAATGTATGATTTCAATCTATCTAATCAAATAGAATCCATAGATTATGAGTTGAAGATAAATACTTTTACTAAGAGTATTAGTATATTAGTAATTGATTGACCCGGTCTCTCCAGATCTCCTAACAGTACCATTTCTAGGGTCAATTTTGGTTCAATGTTGTTCATTTTTTGCCTTTCCTGAACCTGAAACCAGAAACAGGCTATCTGAGGGCAATACCAAAATAAATGTTCTATTGATTCTGTATCCTTACAACAAAATCTGCAGAGCTTTGATTATTTTGTGCCCCAAATATTCAACATTTTGTTGGTGGCAAGAATTCTATAAAATAATTTTAGCTGAAAAGCATGAAGTTTTGAATCTTGCGTAATTTCTCAACTCATAGACCCTGTACCATGGAATCGGTACATCAAAAATCTATTACAAACTATTTTTCAATCTGTATGGCACAGTTGTCAACATCCTGGTCCTCAAATGTTACTGATATATCTTCCAATTCATGCTATTTTTATTCCTCTGCCAGTTTTGATACTTTATATTGGGCAGACACCAGTTCCCTACCTCCTCACACTGCCACCAGCCTCCTCCATTTTTGGGGTAATGCTGTAATCAATTGGTTGTACTCTTGGATTGAGCAGACATTCCCATACAATTCTGATAACTCCATGAAAGACCTAACTCTACCATTCCAATTTACAATATAATTTAAGAACAAAAAACACATTTCAAACATCTTTCCCATAAAGACAGGTATTTTGTCAACCAGCACATTTGAGTTCAGCCATAATATTTGTTGTAATATTTGTTCTATCTTTTCAGGGAGATGAAATTGAAATTGTAGCCAGCTCTGCAATGCTTGTTTGAAAAAGAGATACGTTGAAAAAAGTATAATTTTCAATGAATCGAAAATGAGACATGGCAATCTGCACAAATGCAAAAAGGCCATTTTTAAACAATGGCTTTTCTTGGTAATCTACTTGAGAACCATTTAGGGTTTAAGTAAAACTTTTGAATAGTGACGCTTTAAAGAGGTTTAGTGCTTTTATATTTAATCATCTCAACCCACCCTATTCATTATATAGATAGGCATGCTTTATTTTGTCTAGTTTAGCGTCCCAGATGAAGATAAATATTTTTTGTCATATGATTTGAAAAACAAATCATCAGGAGTAGGCAGCGCCATAATGTCACGAACATCATCATGAAAATGACCGGACCAAGGTGCAGCGTGGTGAGCCTACATTTTTCTTTATTTTTAAATATCGCCAACAAAACAACAAAAACTAACGTGAAGCTCCGTAAGGCTATACATGCATTAAACGAAGACAACAACCCACAAATGAGAAAGGAAAAAAGGCTGCCTAAGTATGATTCCCAATCAGAGACAACGATAGACAGCTGTCCCTGATTGAGAATCATACCCGGCCAAAAACAAAGAACCAGAAAGCATAGACTTTCCCACCTGAATCACAGCCTGACCAAAAAAACATAGAGAATTAAAGGATCTCTACCAACAGGGCGTGACACATAAGTGAGTAAACTGAGATATGACTAAGGAGTTAATCAGGGCAATTTTTCCATAAATAGACAGGTATTTACCTCTCCATGTTTGCAGGATCTTGTCTATTTTTATAAGTTTTGTATTGAAATTCATTGTGGAGAGCTTATTTATATATTTTGTGATATGAATACCAAGTATGTCTACTTCACCGTCAGCCCATTTTATAAGTAAACTGCAGGGTAATGTAAAAGTTGTATTTTTTAAAGATCCAATACGTATTTATTGTACACTTATCATAATTATATTTGAGTCCAGAAAAGTTATCTAGATCTACAATTAGACATTGCAGGGATCTAGCTTGCACACTTAATATAAAAGTTGAGATATCGGCATACATGCACACCTCTGTTTTTAAGCCTTGGATTTCTAATCCTCTAATGTTTCGGTGGCATTTCGGTGCTCATAACGAATAGATATGGTGACAGCGGACACCCTTGTTTCACTCCTCTTGACAAATCAAAACTCTGAGAAGTAGCCGTTATTAACTATTTTACCCCTGGGGTTGCTATACATTACTTTTACCCATTTTATAAGACAATCACCGAAATTGAAAAAATCCTAGCATTCATAAATAAAATCCAGTCTTACTTTATCAAATAACTTTTCAAAATCCGCTATAAATATCAGGCCTGGCTTCTTAGATGTTTCATGATCTATTATTTCTCGGTAGTTCTAGTAATCTCCAATGTATCATCCACGTAAAAAAAACTGTCTGATCAGGATGAACAATACCTGGTAAAAAAAAAAAAATTCTGAGTGCTATGCATTTCGCTAATATTACTGGGTCTATATCTTTGCCGTCTGAGTCTTGTTTTAATAATAGTGAAATCAGACCTTCCAGCTAAATACCTGACAGACTACCATTTCTATATGAGTAGTTAAAACAATCTAACAATTGAGCTTTTAGTATATAAAAAAGGCATGATATACCTCTACCAGTATGCCATCAAGCCCTGGGGTTTTTCCAGACTGAAAGGATTTAATAGCCTCAAAGTTCTTCCTCTGTAATTTGGCCTTCGCACGGATCTTTCTGTACATTTGTTAATTTTCAATTTTTTGTATTATTTGGAAAGAATTCCTTAACGTAATCTTCATTCAGTGGGAGAGGATGAGATGGAAAAGAGAACATCTGCTTAAAATACTTAGCTTCCTCTCAAAATATAATTTGGAGAATTATAGATGAGTCTGTATTCAGTAACGAGTTTCTACAAATTATTTTTGGTAGCGTTCCTTTGTTGGAGATTCAGGAAGAATTTTGTTCATTTTTCTCCATATTCCATTCACTTTGCTCTATTTTTGTAATAGATTACATTAGATCGTTCTTGAATAAGTTCCTCAAGTTCTTTTTGTTTTTCCTCTCACTTATTTTTTATCTCTGTAGTATCAGAGATCCCTTGTTAGTCCTGTCTCTTTAGCCAGAAGCTGCCTTTTTATTGATGAATATTGAATATAAGTTTCTCTGAAGGTACATTTAAAGGTATCCCAAACAATAAAGGGATTTGTTGAACCTACAGTGGGGCAAAAAAAGTATTTAGTCAGCCACCAATTGTGCAAGTTCTCCCACTTAAAAAGATGAGAGAGGTCTGTAATTTTCACCATAGGTACACTTCAACTATGACAGACAAAATGAGGGGGAAAAAATCCAGACAATCACATTGTAGGATTTTTTAAATGAATTATGGTGGAAAATAAGTATTTGGTCACCTACAAACAAGCAAGGTTTCTGGCTCTCACAGACCTGTAACTTCTTTAAGAGGCTCCTCTGTCCTCTACTCGTTACCTGTATTAATGGCACCTGTTTGAACTTGTTATCAGTTTAAAAGACACCTGTCCACAACCTCAATCAGTCACACTCCACTATGGCCAAGACCAAAGAGCTGTCAAAGGACACCAGAAATTTTCTTAAGGGCACAGTGATGATAGTTTGTAGAGGGATTTCCTTTACGGTCCATTGAGGTACTTAACACTGTTATAGTCTCCTACCATAATGATTTGATAATTTGTTGCCTGTAACTTCAATAAATTGGTATAAATATTTTCATAGAAGTATAGATCATCCTGATTTGAACCATAGATTAATAAGACAAATCTCTTTTTTTGTCCACTTTCATATTCAAAAAGATCCACCTTCCTTGCGAATCTTTCCTGACTATTTGCAGATTCAGATCGCCATTTTTGTTAATTAATATCATCACACCTTTTGAGTTCCTTTGTCCATGACTGTTAATGATTTCACCACCCCATTCCTTTATCCACGCAACTTCATCTAAATATGTAGTGAGTTTCCTGTAAACAGTATATGTTATATTCCTTTTCTTTTAGCTACATAAAGACTCATGTTCTTTTATTATGCTCAGCTAAACCGTTAGTTATAACTGGCTATACTTATTTCACCCCTTACCATAACTAGATACTATTCTCAAGTCTAAATTGACCATCATTAGTGCTTGTAAAGTTATTGCCATAAAAGTTATTATGACGGTCAAAATTAGACCTTTCAAATGTCTGATATTTAGAATTCAAAAAATAGGTTCTAGCAATATTTGTTTTATTCCCTTGCCTGTTTGCCTGTGAGCCAATACCACAGATGGTAGAACATTGAGACAAGATATTATGTATGTAGTAAATCTGAGTAGGTTGATGTGTATGGTATTGGATGTGATTTAGTGAGAGTGTGTACAATATCTGTATAAGAGTAAGACTATAATGTGTGATGTCCAAATAAATAATAACTGCCAATTTGCATGGTTGAGTGTCTATGTGTGTAGCATGCTGTGCGTATAGCCTTAATATTCAGGATGATAATTGTATCACCGTCATAGTTGCCTCATAATTACATTTAACACCATTGAAAAACACATCCCAGCATTTCCATAGCAATTGATGTTTCACATGATCATGAAAGAGACCTTGCATTACTATAGAGACGGCTTCACTACAGTACACATGTATCCCGTACAATATGTTATCATTCCCCAATGTCCCTATTCTGATATCTTCCCCTTGCTGGTTGTAAACGTATATAAACATGTAGACAAAGACATAGAAAAGATAAACAAACAAGAAACATTCAATTATAGACCAGTTCTCGACAATAGAGAGAGAAGAGGAGAGAGTGAGAGAAGAGAGCGAGATCAAGTGTGCATGTATAAATCCATGTGTAAGTGAGCATGTAATTGAGTACATGTATGATCATATCCACTTCATAGTGTTCAGATATTTTTACAGTTTCTATACTTTCTTTTTTTCGTAACCTGAAGTCCCTATAGGATTTAGTACAGCCACTGTGTTATGGAGCTGTCTCGGAATAGCTGTCCATCTATAAAGAGTTTATCCACAATGGGAAAGGCAGTTTACCCCTCTCCCTCTGATGCCTCTGCTCAGGAAACAGCCTCTTGCGACGTTCATTTATCTCCGTGGAAATTGGTCATTGAGACCGAATTTGGTCCCTTTAAGCTCCATTTCCCTGCTTTTGATCAGTTCCTTTGGTTGGTAGTGTTCAAATTTTGCGATGATTGGTCGGGGACCCTTGGTCTTGTTGCTGCAAGTCTGTGTACTCGGTGGAAAGACACCTTGTTTACAGTCTCTAGAGGAAGTTTCAAGGCGGATTGCATGAACTCTCTGATCGCCCCCTCTGGATTATTGGATGCATCCTCAGGAATCCCAGAAAATATTAGATTTTCACGCATGTTACAACTATGTCTAGTAGCGACTCCCTCATCACCCTGTTTTCCCTGAATAGACCTATGTTAGAATCGTGGATTTTTACATTGGCTGTGAGTGCAAGCTAACCGCGTCGTGGAATTAACGCAAAAACACGTTTTTATTTTAAATATTTTACTGAGTTACAGTTTACATAAGGAAATCAGTCAATTTAAATAAATTCAAAAGGCCCTAATCTATGGATTTCATATGACTGGGAATACAGATATGCATCTGTTGGTCACAGAACTTTAAAAAAGGTAGGGGCGTGGATCAGAAAACCAGTCAGTATCTGGTGTGACCACCATTTACCTCCTTCAGCGTGACACATCTCCTTCGCATAGAGTTGATCAGGCTGTTGATTGTGGCCTGAAATGGTGTCCTACTCCTCTTCAATGGCTGTGCGATGTTGCTGGATATTGGCGGGAACTGGAACACGCTGTTTTACACATTGTTCCAGAGCATCCCAAACATGCTCAAATGGTGACATGTTTGGTGGGTACGCAGGCCATGGAAGAACTGGGACATTTTCAGTTTCCAGGAATTGTGTACAGATCCTTGCGACATGGGGCAGTGCATTATCATGCGTATATGAGGTGATGGCGGGTGGATGAATGGCACGACTATGGGTTTCAAGATTTTGTCACGGTATTTCTGTGCATTCAAATTGCCATCGGTAAAATGCAATCGTGATTGTTATCCACTTCTTATGCCTGCTCATACCATAACCCCACCTCCACCATAGGCCACTCTGTTCACAACATTGACATCAGCAAACCGCTCGCCCACACAATGCCATACACACTGTCTGCCATCTGGCCCATACATTTGAAACCGGGATTCATCCGTGAAGTGCACACTTCTTCAGCATGCCAGAGTGTAGTGGTGGCTGCATCATGTTATGGGTATGTTTGTAAGTAAAAGGATAAAAAAAATTCAGGATAAAAAAATAATGGAATGGAGTTAAGCACAGGCAAAATCCTAGAGGAAAACCTGGTTCAGTCGGCTTTTCACCAGAGACTGGGAGATGAATTCATTCAAAAATCTCAATTTAAACAATTTAAAATTCAGGCTGTAACAAAATGTATAAAAGTAATGGGGTTTGAATACATTCTGAAGGCACTGTAAGTGATGGGACCTGAGTTATGAGAATCCATCTATGGATGTGAGTGTGTGTGTGAGACTGTTATTACTGTTACTGTGACTAAGGTTTCTCTAAAATTGTTGGCATGGGAGATCCCCTTCTGACCCCCTCCTCACCCCTCCCTAGGTTCTCTCTGTCCTTAAGTACTTCCCAACTCAAACAATCAGTTGCAAATGCTTATCAGCATAGTTTGAGTCTATTTAAGGCTTCAGGCAGCAGCCTCAGGCTGGAACTAAAAGTATGGTGTGTTTCTCTTGTGACAAAGAGGATATATGACTGTGAGCTGGAGACTGCTCTGGTGTCTGAAGAGCTCTTGAGACTTTTTTACTAGGCAAGTCCGTTAACAACAAATTCTTATTTTCAATGATTGCCTAGGAACAGTGGGTTAACTGCCTTGTTCAGGGGCAGAACGACATGTTTTTACCTTGTCAGCTTAGGGATTTGACCTTGCAACCTTTCAGTTACTAGTCCAACACTCTAACCACTAGGCTACCTGTGCACAACACAGCACGGTGTCCAGGGTATGACCCTCTCTGCTCCACAATGTGGTCCTTTCACCGTGGCAGAGAGGAGAGAAAAGGGGGCCCACTGAAACTGAGTGGGCACAGTGAGCGCGTGCCTCTTTACTAAGATTTATCTTTTGGATAAACAAGTAGTACCGTATATGGTTATTTGTACACAGAATTAATGAAAAAATATTGAACTTGGTCAATCCCAAGACTGAGATGACAAATGTCATCATAACTATCTCTGTGTATATTGATCTTGGAAGCTGCCAGTGTCAGCGGATGTCACTCAAACAGGTTGATTCATATGTATGTGTGTGTGTGTGTGTCTGTCTGTCTGTCTGTCTTCTCACTCAGTTGTACTAACAGTCTCTCCATTTCTGCTCTCTCCTCCCAGTAAACTGAGACACCAGGCCCAACGAGAGAGGTTTGGATATAAAGCGGTAAGCTAACTCGGGGTCAATTCAAAATCACCTTTAGTGCAGTCGTGCTGTGCAGATCTTCAGAAGCACCTGGAGAAGTGTTTTAACATCTCAGGAATGCATTAGAGAAATCTATTGTAACTGCAAAAAAATCTGCCTGGAATGCCATCTCAATTCTCAGTGTCTCAGGCCCCCGTGTGATGAGTGCAGAAACATCCAAATTATATTTTAGTCATCAAACATCCCTTCATCTTTTGAACTAAAAATGTGTTTCATTCTATGTTTATCTCGCAATTATAGCTCTAATCAATTATGCTTTTTCACAGGTGGTGTTCAAAGGGGATACAAAGAAACTCAATCTACACGGGGTTAGTTCTGTCACCTGTTTCGTCTCTCTCTCTGTCTCGCTCTCTCTCATCCCCTGGTTTATTTTTCTCTCTCCCCATTGCTCTCCCTCCCCTTCTCTCAATCACAGCAGACATGTGCAGTGTGCTTGGAGGACTTCAGAGTGAAAGATGAGCTAGGAGTGTTGCCATGCCAACATGCCTTTCACCGGAGGCAAGTGTCACCTCACCACACACTAAGCAGATATAAATGATGTGCCTGTGTGTGTGTGTGTTACTGGGGTGTTTCTTGTGTGTTACTGGGGTGTTTTTTGTCCTACAGGTGCCTGGTGAAATTGCTTGGTGTGTGTGTGTGCATGCGTACATACACAGTACCAGTACCTAATCATTCAAGTTTAATTTTTTTTTTTACTATTTTCTACATTGTAGAATAATAGTGAAGACATCAAAACTATGAATTAACACATCAAAATATATTTTAGATTCTTCAAAATAGCCACCTTTTGCCTTGATTGGAGCTTTACACACTCTTGGCATGCTCTCAACCATCTTCACCTGGAATGCTTTTCCAATAGTCTTGAAGGAGTTCCATCATATGCTGAGCACTTTTTGGCTTCCCTCTGCGGTCCAACTCATCCCAAAACATCTCAATTGGGTTGAGGTCGGGTGATTGTGGAGGCCAGGTCATCTGATCCAGCACACCATCACTTTCCTTCTTGGTCAAATAGCCCTTACACAGCCTGGAGGTGTGCTGGGTCATTGTCCTGTTGTAAAACAAATGATAGTCCAAACCAGATGGGATGGCGTATCACTGCATGATGATGTGGTAGCCATGCTGGTTAAGTGTGCCTTGAATTCTAAATAAATCAGTGTCACCAGCATAGCACCCCCACCTCCTCCTCCATGCTTCACTGTGGGAAACACACAGGCAGAGATCATCCGTTCACCTACTCTACGTTCACAAAGACACGGCGGTTGGAACCAAAAATCTCAAATTTGGACTCATCAGACCAAAGGACAGATTTCCACCAGTCAAATGTCCATTTAATTGGGCTGCAATTTCTGAGACTAGTAACTCTAATGAACTTATTCTCTGCAGCAGAGGTAACTCTGGGTCTTCCTTTCCTGTGGTGGTCCTCATAAGAGCCAGTGTCATCATAGCTCTTGATGGTTTTTGCGACTGCACTTTAAGAAACGTTCAAAGTTTTTGAAATGTTCCGTATTGACTGACCATGTCTTAAAGTAATGATGGACTGTTGTTTCTCTTTGCTTATTTGAGCTGATCTTGACATAATATGGACTTGATCTTTTACCAAATAGGGCTATATTCTATAAACCCCCTTACCTTGTTACAACACAACTGATTGCCTCAAACACATTAAGAAGGAAAGAAATTCCATAAATGAACTTTTAACAAGGCACACCCGTTAATTGAAATGCGTTCCAGGAGACTACCTCATGAAGCTGGTTAAGAGAATGCCAAGAGTGTGCAAAGCTGTCATCAAGGCAAAGGGTGGCTACTTTGAATACTATAAAATATATACTGTAATTGTTTAACACTTTTTTGCTTACTACATGATTCCATATGTGTAATTTAATAGATTTGATGTCTTCACTATTATTCTACAATGTAGAAAATAGTCAAAATAAAGAAAAACCCTTGAATGAGTAGGTGTGTCCAAACTTTTGACTGGTACTGTATGTATGTGTTGTACTGACTATTTGCCTGCCTCTGCAGATGCCTGGTGAAGTGGCTGGAGGTGCGCTGTGTGTGTCCCATGTGTAACCGGCACATCGCTGGGCCACCTGAACAACGCCACAGCCTGGGCACACTACTGGATGAACTGGTGTAGTGGGTTGCTATGGCGATACAGCTGGAAAGGACTAGTGTAGGATGTTGCTATGGTGGTACGACCGGAACAGACTGGTTTAGAGGTCCCGGTACAGACTATACATTGCTGAAGCAAAATGACCTGACAATCTATTATTAGGGACCATTGACGAAACCACATGACAACATAACTATAGGGAAACATATCTTCAGACTTCACACTCCCATGTATTGATAAGGAGATGTGACACACGGGCGGCAGGTAGCCCATCAGTTAGAGCGTTGGGCCAGGTTGCTTGTTTGAATCCCCGAGCTGACCACGGTGTAAATCTGTCGACGTGCCCTTGAAAAAGGAGCAACCCTAATTACTCCAGGGTTGCTGTTGATAACGGCCGACCCTGGCTGTGACCCCACTCTCTGGGGGTGTCCCAGGGAGAGTTGGGATCTGCAAAAAAAACAAATGAAATAGGACAAATATAAGCACCCACAATTATTACCATTATGGGTACTGTAGTATGTCATGCTACACCTTATCATGTAGAATCAGTCATTTAATGAGTGACTGCCGAGCCTCTACAATACGCACACCCACTATTCAACAGACTTCTTCATGAACAACAGATTCACAAAGCCACACAATCTGGGACAAAAACGCTGCTCTCAACCCTGTCACTGTCTGGAAGAGGGGCTATCTGTGAAGAGAGAGCTTGAGAACTCATGGGATGTATTGCTGAATGCCCAGATAGAAATATATGATGTAGACCAGACATGCCTTTCTGAAATCTGGAGTGAGGAATTGTCAGCTCTGTTCATGGCATATCTATCTGCAATGTCCAGTATGTTACACCCTGGGGATGATGACATACAGGTATCATCATTGTGATACATTTTTTTCTGACTGTGTCACATGTCTAGTCTGTCTGTCAGGTCTGTGTGTGTGTCTGTGTGTCAGGTCTGCATCCTGCTTATATTAAGTGGGTGTGACATACTCCTGTTATGAACTGTAGGAGGGACCAACAACTTTTTTATCCTGACTAGTATTTCCTTGCCAAACAAGCCTTTCCAGTTAATTATATTTAAAGTGAAGGGAGATTTGGAACAATTCCTTTCTGTCTAGGGATGTGTACTGAAGCACAGGTACTGCCCAATGGCAAAGTAAACATTCCCCATGTGTACAATATCTGCTTTTGTAAATATCTGAAAATACAACGTGTCCTGTTTTGATCCATGTCCAACCGTGTTTGTGGTGTGTGAACGAACAAGTCGCTTTTCTTGAATTGACAAAGCGAACAAAAGCAACAATATCGTCAGAACTGACAAGCAAATCTTTTAGGGGTTAAAATCATTTTTGTGATTAGAAATCTCTTCCGTCCTCTCTACCATGACCAGATAGTGACTCGTACCTTCCTGTAGCTATCAGGAGTGTCACTAGAGGACAGTCCCATTGATGCAGACGGTGGCCTGTATGAGTCATGTCATTCCTGGGTTTAGGTCAGAACACTACGCACCAGAAATCAATTAATATGATTGTTTCCAAAATGGCACTCTAATCCCATGGTGCAGTAGAAATAGAATGCCATTTCAAACAGCCCAAGTCTTGAGGTAGGCTATATCACTTTCTGACCATGCTGAAGACGACAGAAGCAGAGCACTTTTCAAACGTAATGATTTTAACTATTTGGCCTAACCTTTACTCTTAATCTCACTCCTAATCCCAGCCCTAGATTTAAAATAGATGGCTCAATATGGACAGTTTGGTTCTTTCTACCATGGTCATCAAGCAATGACCTAATTCCTGAGGGTTAAGGGACAAACAAAACTCGAGCTATAAGTCGATAGGCCCAGTAATATGATCCTCTGAAACAACTAGAACAGATAAAATAGATGAAGTTGATCAATAGTGAGCTATAGACTACAGGAGCTTCACATCTCACATAACAATGACAGAATATACAGCTTTGGGTAACACATGACTTGACACACAGCATCATAACACGTTATGACAGTCTTAACATGTCATAAGTGAATGCACCAATTTGTAAGTCGCTCTGGATAAGAGCGTCTGCTAAATGACTTAAATGTAAATGTAATAACAGCTGACATAACTTGTCATAACCAGTTATAATATAGTCATAACACTGTCATGACACATTTTAGGGCTGGTTACGAGACCTACATAAGCATGTAAAAACCAACATAACCTACCACGGTAGTTATTTTATGGCTGTTTATGACACCTACATGTAGTGCCTTCAGAAAGTATTCAGGCCCTTTGACTTTTCCCACATTTTGTACGTTACAGCCACGTTCTAAAATGTATTCAATAAATGTGTTTCCTCAGCAGTCTATACACAATACCCCATAATGACCGTGAAAACATGTATTTTTGGGGGCAAATTTAAAACAAAACAAAAACTTAAAAGTTTTCAGCCCCTTTGCTATGAGAGTCAAAATTGAGCTCAGGTGCATCGCGATTCCATTGATCATCCTTGAGATGGACTCCAATGAAGTTGTAGACACACCTGTGGTAAATTCAATTGATTGGACATGTCTATACATGGTCCCACAGTTGACAGTGCATGTCAGAGCAAAAACTAAGCCATGAGGTCAAAGTAATCGTCCGTAGAGCTCCGAGAGGATTGTGTTGAGGCACAGATCTGGGGAAGGGTATCAAAAAATGTGCAGCATTGAAGGTCCCCAATAACAGTGGCCTCCCTCATTCTTAAATGCAAAATGTTTGGAACCACCTGATGGTCACTCAGAGCTCTAGAGTTCCTCTGTGGAGATGGGAGAACCTTCCAGAATGACAACCATTTCTGCAGCACTCCACCAATCAGGCCTTTATGGTAGTGGCAAGACAGAATCACTCCTCAGTAAGTCACATGAAAGCCCCCTTGGAGTTTGCCAATAGGCACCTACACAAGATTCTCCGGTCTGATGAAACCCAAGATTTAACTCTTTGGCCTGAATGCCAAGCGCCACATTTGGAGAAAACCTGGCACCATCCCTACGGTGAAGCATTGTGGTGGCTGTTTCATGCTGTGGGTATGTGTTTCATGCTGTGGGGATGTGTTTCAGCAAAAGGGACAGACTTATCAGGATCGAGGCAAAGATGAATGGAGCAAAGTAAAGATCCTTGATGAAATCCTGCTCCAGAGCTCTCAGGACCCCAGACTGGGGTAAAGGTTCAACTTCCAACAGGACAATGACCATAAGCACACAGCCAAAACAACACGAGTGGCTTCGGGACAAGTCTCTGAATATCCTTGAGTGGCCCAGCCAGAGCCCAGATTTTAACCCCATCAAACATCTCCGGAGAGACCTGAAAATAGCTGTGCTGCAACGCTCCCCATCCATCATGACAGAGCTTGAGAGAATCTGTAGAGAAGAATAGGAGAAACTTCCCAAATACAGGTGTGCCAAGCTTGTAGCACAATACGCAAGACTCCATGCTGTAATCGACGCCAAACGTGCTTCAACAAAGTACTGAGTAACGAGTCTGAATACTTATGTTAATGTGTTATTTCAGTTAGCATGAATTTCTAAAAAGCTCTTTGCTTTGTCATTATGGGGTATTGTGTGTAAACTATTGAATCAATTTTAGGATACGGATGGAACGTAAAATATGGAAACGGTCAAAATGGGCCGAATACTTCCTGGAGCCACCAAGCGTCAAAACAAATCATTCTATTACACCATAGGCTACACGTCAACATTGTTATATGAAATGTATTACATTACTGTAATTGCGCACACATTGATGTCTGCCACGCACCTACCCCAATACGCTCTTGCTGAGGACCGGGACAAACCACCCTCTTACTGACATAAGGGCATATGTGACTGGCTTGTATGAATATGGGCATAATGCTTGACGTGTCAGTATTTAGTCCAAGTAGTGGCACTGAAAGGACAGCGCGTTGTGTATTTTCTAGTTATTTAAAATATATACAAGACAAAAGCATTAAACGATTTAAGAAAACAGCTTTCAAAAGGAAACTTCTTTGGTGGTAAAATGGAATGTTGGGTTTGACACTTAAGTCACAACGGGTATATGGGTCAAGACACTGAGTGGCATGTTACCTGGCCGACAGTAACAGGTTGCCCTTCAGTGTCTGTTGTAAAGGACATGCTGCACAACACCTGTGATTTTAAACCAAATAACAGTATTAAAACAGAACTGAGAAATATTTTAGCATGGGCTTGTAATCAAGCTTCACATTTGTCTTTAGCATCTACTAAAGACTGTCAGTAAAGTGGAAAAGCTGCAGGGATGTTTGAGGGTAACCATGTGCTTACAGTTCTAGATAACTCACATTTCCAGCCCAGTCAGCACGATTTGTTCCATTTCCACCCTGAAAATGGCAATAACGCCCATTTAGTGTACGAGCCTTTCAGTCCATTTCTCACCAGGAAGAAATTTTGATCAAATCCAAACTTGATAAATTCAATCTTGCTAAGCTTTGTTTACCATTCACATTGAAAACAAATCACAGTATGTAGTTAATTGTGAAATGAGTAGCAAAGAGCTGCATTGGACCTTTAAAGCATAGTACTAAATAGTAAGACTCGGCTCACCTCCGGTGGTGAAAGATGTGAATTGCATGAAAGCAAACACTCAGGAATTTTAGCCTACAGGTTTTTGTATGTCCTCTAGAAAAAGGTACTTTACATTTACATTTAAGTACATTACCAACTAAGTCTCCAGGGTGAGTAAAAGAGCAAAGCAGTTGATAACTGAAGCAAGTGTGCTGTATTGGTAGAGCATGACTTGACATCGGCTCAACCCAGGTCACCTAATCAGGTGGGCCAGGGATAGACACGAACATGAGGGGTGCCATACCCCAGTTACTGTTGATGATATTGTTTGAAAGAACCATTTCAGAATTTGTAGGATATTAACTGGGTAATGAACTCCCAGACAGGGAAGCATACAAGAGTAACATACATTGAGCTGGTTGTTGAATAACTGAAATTACATTACCAGATAGAAACCCACTACCACAGCAAATATTGACTACTTGTATGTAGTGCCAAATACCAAACACTTCAAATTCACACATCCACTCTTATGCAGTCAGTTAAGGATTCTTTTGCCACTTTATTCTGATTTTGTTAAACAAAAGTGGTCCACATGGGACAATTCAAAATGCAAAATAAAGGCAAGCCACAAATGAAACAAGTTCAGACACAGGACAAACCGTTCCCTAAGGGAGAGGAATGGTAAAAAAAACTAATCAATATTAGGGAATATTTTTGATTCTGGGGAGGGAGAGATCAAGGGAAAGTAAGGAGAGGTTGATGATTAGAGCTGCATGGAGGGAACAAGGGAGGAAAGGCTCAAAGCTATGTGAAGGAGGGGTGGGAGGGACGCTCAGAGCTCTCCACAGTCAGCGATGGCGACCTTGGCGGAACACTTGCCACTGCTGGAACCCTTCTTCTCCATGCTAGCGATGATGTTGAGGCCCTCGACCACCTTGCCAAACACAACGTGCTTGCCGTTCAGCCTACAGACGGAAAGAGGTAAGAGTCAGTGGGCACCAATGCTGAGGGGGTATGGCAGTGTTCTTCCTGAACTAGCAGACAGGATTCCTGAGGTTTAAGGCAAACAAAATAGAATGTTTGTAGCCATAGGGCTGTGACAAATCTGGAATTGGGGTTAACGATTGCCTGACGAAAGTAAATGTACAACTACTCAAAATAGACATTCTCTTGCACCTTCTCCCTGGCATGTTACCCTAGCAGTGGGAACTACAGCAGGACCAGGGCTAATGTATCAACGATAACATCCTGAAAATAAATAGAGTATAAACATATCTTTAGTCTTCATCCATAATGACTGGTAACATCATTATAGAACTCCAATAACAGCCATATTTCTTGATGAACATTCAGGCAGTGGTGCATTTCCCTGAAGGACACTAGTGTGCTGCCAGTGTGGAGGAAGTATCTTGCCAGTCAGTTTGATTGTTGGTGTTTGTCAGTCACTTCAGAGCACTAGGCTGTTTACACAGGCAAGCCCAATTCTCAACTTCCTTCTACCAATTGGTCTTTTGACCCATTCCTTTCAGATCTGATCATCAAAACAAGTGATTAAAAAAAATCAGAACCAATTTGCCTGTTTAGACAGCACGAGTAGTGCACGCATGTATCAGAGGCACCATTGAAGGGGCTGAGGAGTGTTGGAAGGTTGGACTGCATCAGTTGTTGCCATTAGGCAGTGTCGTCACAACCACAAGGCTTGGAAGACCATCGTGAGAAACATCACTTGCAGAATGTAAATGTGCATTCAATTTCTACTGCATGTCAGTGTGAACTGCGTGTCCGCATGCCTCACCAGTCAGTGTTGGCAGTGCAGATAAAGAACTGGGACCCGTTGGTATTAGGGCCAGCGTTGGCCATGGAAAGACAGCCCATGCCTGTGTGCTTCAGGGTGAAGTTCTCGTCAGCAAACTTATTGCCGTAGATGGACTTGCCCCCAGTTCCATTGTGGTTGGTGAAGTCTCCGCCCTGAAGGTAAGGAAAGAAATTAACATTGTCACATGTCATGAAACATGCTCACTTACAAGCCCTTCCCCAACAACGCAGTAAAAACACAATTTTGCACAAGAAAAGGAAATCATAACAAACATTGCCTAGCCTACATAATCTTGTATGTAGGCTAAGCAATCAGGACAGTCAGTGAGATCATGGTAATTTTATTTGTATAACTCGCTTTTTTAAAAGGATCCTGTTTTCTAAAAAATTTTTTTGGAGTGTTGGAACTGCATCAGTGTTGCATTTGGCAACGTCGTCAGATCAGAGCCTGTATTCAGAAAGCATCTTGGAATATACACGTTGATCTAGGTTCAGGTCATACTACCCCGCTCACCTGGCACATGAAACCGGGGATGATGCGATGGAAGCTGGAGCCCTTGTAGCCAAACCCCTTGTCCCCAGTGCACAGGGCACGGAAGTTCTCTGGGGGAAAACAGGCAACGTCACGATCAGTGACTGCATAGCAGCTTAAAGGCTGCATCAAGCCAAAATGCAGGGGTTCTCTGATCATTGAAATATTAAACTGAAAAGGTTGGTTTCAAGTACACTTCATTATATCTTTGAAACAGATTTGATGTAGAAGTCAATGCTTTTGGGGTGATAAAGCATTGCAGCTACATTAATTACTGAAAAGTAGAATCATTGAGTCAAACAGATTGGCCCATATGTTTGACATCCCTAGAATATTGTCGCTAGCTAACCACGTGTGCATCACAACCCCAGTCTATTGCAGAGGCAGCAAATAGGCCATCTCTGCAGGGCCTAATTCACAGGCTGTCAACCAGGCCACGAGGACTAACAATAGGCAGGGGCCACACTCTGCCGAGTATACCCATTCACAGCACAGCGGGCCACACAATGCTCCTGCTGACTTATCGGAAGCAGACCTGCCCTTTTGAATTTACATGCATCAGCAGTTCATTGTATATCTGGGGGGGCATGACAGAGGCACCTTTGGAAGGGGCTGAGGAGCATTGGGAAGATGACTGCATCAGTTGTTGCCATTAGGCAGTGTCGTCACCACCACAAGGCTTGGAAGACCATCGTGAGAAACATCATTTGCAGAGAATGTGTGAATTATTCAAGAAATTGCAATCATTTAAGCGATCTTACCTGCAGTCTTGGGGACAACATCTGCAAAAAGCTGCAAGAAAAGATGGCTTTACATTAGTACACAATCAATGAGGAGCAAAAACAGCATGCAGAGAAAGCCTGACACTGAACATGCGGGCAAGGCAAGGCTGGAAGGGAAAGACTTAAAGCATTGACTACAGGAACCAAGGCAGACATGGGCAAGACCTTTGGTTCAAGGTGATGTGTTCTAGATTCACTCTGTTAAGATCCACCAGAGCTCCCATGTGAGAACAAGATTGGTGTTACGCTGAGGTGAAGCTACAGAAGCTGTTCATTTCCAACATATCACGTGACAGTCCATTGCAACAGACAAGCAAACATCTTCAGGCAATGATGTCAGAATCAGAGCAGTGTGCACCATCTCATATTGCCTTTTACAATACAACTGCTCACAACACGCTATCAACTAACCACTCACAGTAAAAGCTTAAATGATATTTTTCCTTACGGCACTAATCTAGGATCAGTTAACACATTTTGAATGCATTAGGAGGGATGGGAAGACAGTGTGACTGGCACCTAGACATCTATATTATAATCCTGACAAGTGTCAACATCTGAAGTGATAACAGCAACATACAGGCCCCTTCACAACATGCCTTTACTGCCAATGGGCAGCTACAGTGGTGGGAGGGCCTCTGCATGGAACACCATGCGGCAGCCTACACAGCAGCTCTCCTCCCTCCTAGCCCCAGACACACCCACATCTGGAGCCAGTACTTTTCCACTCAGGAACAAGTTCAATGCAGAAAAGGGAAGTCACCAGTTAACACAGCCACAAAATCAATGGCTAAACCCCACCTATTTCCAATGCTTGATTTTTACAACCTAATCCCACTGCTGACCTTGTCCAATCTTACAATAGGACCATAGATTCATTAAAATAAACATTTGCACTATCATAGACCATTGACTGTGATAAGGCCAACCCACTCCACCGCTAGAGCTGACCAATGCTGTAGGACCAAGTGGCCAAGCACCATAAAGGCTTATTTAAGGGCAGTTGTGTCCCATGGACAAATGATCCCGAATCTTATTGACCGAGCTCTACCGGGCTTTCTGGCCAACTTGTTAGTTTGGCAAGCACCAACGGGCAATGCCTGTTGCTGGCGTCGGCATGGCCTCTGCGTCAAACAATGGAGTCCGCTACATGGACACGTGCTCCCTCCCAAAGGATGACAAAAGGCTGGGAGATCAAATTGTACAAAACACTGAAGTCAGCGCTACAAGAATCGCCACTAGTCACTTTTGCCGTTTGGAAGGTAATGTTGAATTTGACGTAGGAATGGCATTTTATTCTCCTGGATGTCGCTGAGGCCTTGCGGGTGGACAAGCGTGTCTTCATGTCCACGTGCTCCTGGAAGGGGCAAGAACCGGTACACGCGTGCAATCTGGTGCCAACGCTGCACCTACAACTTCAGTCAACGAAATCTGGAGATTCTGTCACAAATTGTAACGTAAAACGAGATCTCAGTGAAATTAATGGGCACTAGGGATATGCACGGGCCTTGAACCAGGGCCTTGTTTGAATGTAATTGAACCAGTCGCAATGGCAATAGCAGCGATATTTTACCACATGGCCAGATGACTGAATGTCTGGTATTTAGCAAAATACAGCTTACTTAATAACGATGAATACCAATTGTTATCTGATGTGCTGCGGTTATACTGAGGGCGCATAGGCCACAATCCTTGGGCCAGTGCAAATATGGCTGGTAGACAGCATTAATATAATTCAGATGCATCAATCTAAATGTATTCAATTTAACGATTTTACGTAATCAAAGCATGGACTGCGGTCAATGCTTTCTGGTACGTTGTTCCCTTCCAAACCTGCATCCCCTCCTTTTTCAAAATGGCATCTGGCGCGACGAAAAGGGGATGCTGAAAATGGCGACCGGCTAAAATAGCATGTGCGGTGACTAGTTAGCTACAGCACATTACCTAGCTAGTTATGTTAATCGAATCAACGTAATTCCAACATAATGTTCACATGGCTAAGACTGTGGCAAACTGTGACTAAGTTAACGAAAGCGATGGACATATTTTACACCACGGCGGCAAGTTTTTCAAACTCTGCTTCCGAAAGAAATGCGATTTACTTAAGAGTACCGGTGTGAAAATGTAACACATACCGCGTTAAAGGCCAGTCAACGCTAACAGCAAATAAAACACAATCAATTGACAGTTTAAAATGTAGGCATATCAAGCGAGGTGAGTGAGTGTTCGTTAAGTATGAGACGTGTTAAGCTTTCAATGAAGTTAAAGTTGAATTGTTCGTAAGGTAGCTAACATGTTAGAACACGTGGACCACGTCTGACAGCATCCCGGGTGCAGTCATCTACCTGGCAGCGAGTTAAAATAAACCGAACGAGAAATTAAATTATTTTAAAAGTTAAGTTGAGCAGAAAGTTAATTGAGTCCAAAAAGCAGATCTGCTTTCCTCCTTACCTCCATTTCAATCCTTCCGGCGGGGGTATCGCCGATAGTGATGTCGAAGTAAACTCTGGGGTTAGGCATGATTGGGATTAAACTTTATTTTTTTGTGAAACTACACGAGTGCAGACAGTAGATACAGGACGGTGCCGCAGCTGAATCGGAACGGAAATGCTGCCGTTTATACGAGATATATATGCGCACCAAGGGAAGCCCCCGGAGGCAATGAGAACCAATAAGAAGACTGGGGCTGCTGAGTGACATCGGATTTAACCAATTAAAGGTCTTGCGGGTGAATAAATTAGAACAATGGTCACTTCCCCTGCACACCCGTTTGATCAGCAAGGTTTAGGGGATGGACTAGTGATTTACATCTCGATTGGCCCATTGTGGTTCATACATATGACGATCTCGCATTCTGCCCAATGCGCTGCCAGGGGAAATGTGGGTGTGTTCTGGTGGTGGCGCGTTGGTAGATTCCAGGGCGTCTCCCGCCGAATAAAATCGCCATTATGGCTCAAATATAAATGTGAGTTATCAATGGATCTGTATGGTGCAACGGGTCGGGAATGGCCTGTTTCTATCGATCACCGCTGGACAAAAACGCTCACGGAATGTATGCGACATCATCACGAATGATTTTAATAAAATACAAAGCTTTTATGTTGCATTGTGAATAATCTTCTGATTGTCATATTTGAAAAAATGCTGTGTGTGTGTGTGTCTGCGTGATGCCACAGCATGCGTTGGGGGCCACGCCTGAAATGTTGCGGATGAATCGATTGTATCGGGTTGCTGACTCGAGCCTGAGTTCTGCTGAACATGGAATGACATCAGGGTGTTCTTTCCTGTAGCCTACCCTGCTACACCAGCTACGGGGACCGAATACAGTAAATAGAAAACTAGGGAAACTTAATCATTCAGAAGTTACATTTTTTACTTAGAAAACGGATGGAAAATATGGAAATCATCTTTAGAAAAACTGGTGTGCAGTTAAATAGGACAATTCAACATTTCATTAACTGTATTATTAGCTGACATTAGCCTCTAAGCATCATCATCTAGAGAATAATAAACCATAAAAAATGATTACATAGCATGTGCTGTTCATGTCTCATATAGTAACCATGGCCCATAATTCACAAAGCATCTCAGGGTAGGAATGCTTATCTAGGATCTGGTCCATATAATCCATATAATTTTACTAATTATGATCGGAAAATGTGTGAATTACAGCCCCCCCCCATATGTCTTCTGACATGAATGACACATTTCCTAACTCATAGCCTCGGTTAGTTTAAACACATATAGGACAGATGTGCACAGCTTCACCAACACTTTAATTACTCTAATAACAACAATATTATCATGATTATTTAAAAAATGAATTGAATACAGATGTTCTTAAACTAAACATTGCACATCCAACATCTGGTGCTCTAAACAGTTAGGCCTACAAACCAATGACAACCTCAGAGGGGTGGGAACAGACAGATAGTCCCCTCAGGCTAAGGACCCAGAGAGAGGAAGCATAAAGGCTGTTTAAACCTTGGAAATAGGCGGTTTTAAATGTGTGTTACTGGAGAGGAAGAGAGGGAAGAAGGAATGGAGGGAGAATACACATTCACTCCTTGACATATGGGAAACACATGGTGAGCATAATTTGTCCACCTGTCCTCCATCAATTCACAGGAGTTCACTGGGGATGCTTCGATCCATTCCCATGGTCTTGAAAGTGTGTGTATATTTGTGCATGTTTAAATGTCTCTGCAGTATAGTTATAAAAGAGAGACAGAGTGAGAAGGGAGGAGTGCCAGAGACAGATTGAAGGTGAGTTCCCCATGTCTGGCTTCTGACTCCCTCTCAGGGAAAAACAAACTATTCAAACATCTAGTAGTTTCCTTATTTACCAACTGGCCTGATATGAGACACCTCTCTGTCTCAAAAACCCCTCCCATCTCCTTTTGTGTGCTAGCTTTGTATGACCTCATCTGTATAGAGACATTAAGGTGTGTACTGTTGGCATTACCCAGGGCCCAGTTTCCTAATGGAACTTGGCTTAATGGTTTTATGCCTGGAGCAGACCAACTGCTTCATTGCATTTTGGTACACCAGAAGTACATTCATTTACAATGGAATGCTGCAGCGCGTTTGAACAAACAGTAGCAAAAGATGAATGTTAAACATTTGTTGCTCATATACCAAGTAACAACTTTGGATTACATAATGAAAAAGTTGGACTGCAGAATGTATTATGTAGCGTTGATGCAACTGCAATGTTGGTCTGTTCCAGGCGTTAAATAATGCACATTTCCTACAACATCGAATAGGTAACGCGTTTCCCAAAACACAACGTAGAGTGAACGGTCGCTAAATGAATCATTGGAGCACTTGTCGATACCGATAGGATCGAAAGAACGGGAGCGCTGCTCTCAGATCAGCTTTCTCCATCCAAATCTTACCTTAACAGAATTATTTCACAAAAATGACCACGGATAAGCTCCTAGAGAAATATTACCGCCTACTGCTGCAAATATTGACGCAGCTTATTCTATTTGGCACATCATTAAGCACGTTAGGCTACACATGCATTATATTGACTAATTACAGACAGTAGCCTAGCCTAAAAGTAGCAAAATAGAACTCGATTGAACATCACAAATATATTTCAATATGACTATAATAGGTCTATAGCCTACTTTTTATTTGAATAGTCATCTCGGTTTTATTTGAAACATTTTCATACGTTGCTTGTTTGTATCAATTGCAAAGACATTGGCAACTTAGTATTTGTATTCAACTTTGTACTGAAGTTTTCGGCGGTCATAGAGATGGATAAACCATGTGATTCTATGATTAGCGAGATCGGTGTAATAAAGTGACGCGGGAGGGTAAAAAGATTCTAAGCACTTAGCTGTTCTACTAGCGGTCGGAGGCAGGCGATAAATCAGGTGGGAAAAAGCTCAATACATTTAACTATCCTCCTATGAAGGTTCTAACGATTAATTTAGCCTTCGATGTTTTTGGGAAACCGGGCCCTGGTGTAAACACTACATATCTTAATTTCAGCATTCATAACTCCCATTTAGAATGAACAACACCAACTCTTAGTTTTATTTATGACACTAAGTAATGTAATGTCATGTCAGAGATCCACTGTCTGTTTCTCGTTTATTGACAAGTTCCACAATCATAAATACACAATGGAAAGTCAACATAACACTTAATTTTTCTGGTTTCTAAAAAGGTCCTTTAAAAAGTTGAAAATCCTTCAGCTTGTGATTTTTTAAGAACATTACAGTTATAGTGGCTGGCCAGTGCAGGCAGTCCCATTTTCACTGGATTATTCGTTTTTCATTTATTTGATGGATCCAGAGTGCAAAGGGATGCTTTATAATGAGTCTAAAAACACTAGTCTTGACAGAGTTTCCAGACAGAGAAAGTCATGTCTGTCTCTCACTACCCTCTGCACCTTCCTGTTGGTCTGGTCCACAGAGGGTAGGGATGGGCAGGCATGGGGTATAAAAACATGAATCCCTCTGTCCCGTCCCCTCCCCCCTCTCAATAGGATGAAGCTGTCCCTAAACGAGGAAGAAAGTGAGTCTTCAGTTGTTCTCGAACAGAGAGAGCAGGTCATCGTTGCTGTTGCTAGGTAGATCTGGAGGACCTAGGTAGGACAACAGCTCATCTGGATTGGTCAGCTCAGGGAGAAGCTGGAGAGGGGGCACAAAGAGAAAGAGAAGGGAGAGAAAGTGTTGTTGTTATTGTTGCTTTAACATTTTCCTTCGCTTTTCATGCCAATAAAGCGTCTTGAATTAAAATAAATGGATTTTGAAAAAGCAGAGAGAAAGGGGTAGAGAGAGAAAGAGAGAGAGAAAGGTTTGTTTGTGGCACATGGATGTGGCAAAAAACAAGCTCTTTCCAAGAGTGAAGGTAGCTTCAGATAGCTTCAGTTCGACATGCCCAATATAACTCAAATCTACAGTATCGCTGAACGAGCAGCTAGCTGGCTTTCTGTGTGGTTGCCTTACGGTTGTCTAACGGTTGTCTTATGGTTGTCTTACGGTTGTCGAAGTAGAATGATCTGTGGAAGTTCCTCCCCTGCAACCGGTTCACCCCGTCCCCAGTGAAAGAGGGAGGGTGGGGGTTAGTATAAAACCACCCACATGGGCCCAGATCCAATGTCCCACCAGCAATATCACTTAGGATTTATGCCCAATATAGGACTTGGTAATGGCATCGCATGCATCACATGTACACACTTAACTTAAACCTGCATGAATCATAACCACTTCCTCATTGGTGTTGCATTTTCAAACCAATGTGTACCTTACAGATTTGCAAAGTGGATGTTGTCTATCTCAGCCGTTGCCCAAATCTCACAAAGAGAAAACTTGTTTTTGCCATATCTGTATCGGCTATCATTGTGTCTAGAAAATATCAGTTATTGGTATCGGACACCATTTCCATATGGGTGTGACAGGGCTAAGGTAGTGACTTACGTCCAGGGTGTGATCCGCTCCCTCTCCTCCTCCCGCTCCACCCAGGCCGAACGAACCCTCCGTCTGCAGCCGGGCATTCTGGGTATTGGAGTTCCGCTGCTGCATCTGTCCGCCAACGCCGCCTCCGATACTCTGGTTACCGTGGACACCCTGCTGGTGCTGCTGCTGTTGTTGCTGCAGGGCATTATGGGAAGGGTCCATACGGCCAGAGTGGGACATCTGATGGAGAGCGAAAGAGAAGGGGAAGAGAGGGATAGGAAGGGAGAAAGAGAACAGAGTTTCACATTGTATGATGTTATTTGGAGGTTACGTTCAGGGCAGGTGCGAATGAATCCTTCAACTTTTTCTCCACAGTCTGTGTGTGTGACAAGAGAGAGAGAAGTGAAGAGGAGGAATGGTGGATGCTTTGTGCCCTCTCTAAAATACTTTCTTGGACAGCTGAGCAGCTGTCTGTGACAGGCGTGAGCGCCTGCAGGTGTGTGTGTGTGTTTGTAAGAGTGTGTGTGTAAATGCTGTCTCCTCCAGGCCCAGTCAAAAGGCTCTTCACTGTACACACAAGCCAGAAGGGCATGACAGTCACTCTTAGAGAACATAGATAAATACATCACTTTATATAAACGTGCGCACGCACACAAAGTAGCTTCAGGCTAAACTAATGTAACATGGTCAATCAGCTGATGCCTTTATTCAAAGCCACTTACGGTGAACACAAACACACGATATTCACCCTACTCAGGATCCACCTAACTGCTGTTTCAAGCACCCTTCTCTAACCAACTGCACCATTGGAACCACAGCAAGGCAGAGTTTGTGTGTCTCTGACTTACTACTCTACTGTGTCAAGGAGAGTCTATGGTTGAATCTCAAATGGCACCCAATTCCCTATATAGTTCACTACTATTGACCAGGGCGGTAGGGCTCTGTTCATATGTAGTGTACTATAGGGAATAGGGTGCCATTTGGGACGTACTCGATGTGTGTAATTGGAAGCACGAGATAGTCATCTGATATTAGACACATTCTCAGGAGATACTCCATTACCATACTACTGCTACTTTTAGTCACCGACTGTCAGACACTTTAAGATGTCCAATATGTACATATTTAAAAGTATGCTTTGCAATTATAATATATTAGAGAATTTAGTCCTAACAAGTGTGCATCGGATAAGGGCACATTCCATTGAAGTTAACGGCAGTATTACATATAGCATAATATACAGTCCCAGTCAAAAGTTTGGACACCTACTCATTCAAGGTGTTTTCTTTATTTTTTTTACTATTTTCTACATTGTAGAATAATAGTGAAGATATCCAAACTACAAAATAACAAATACGGATTCATGTAAGTAACCAAAAAAAATATATATATATTGATGACAGCTTGCACACTCTTGGCATTCCCTCATCCAGCTTCATGACGAATGCTTCTCCAACAGTCTTGAAGGAGTTCCCTCATAAGCTGAGCACCTGTTGGCTGCTTTTCCTTCACCCCATACACTCTCATATTCATTCCCTTTTCCTACTTACAAAGCATGTAGACGTCTGTAATTTTTATCATAGGTACACTTAAACTGTGAGAGAAGGAATCTAAAACAAAAATCCAGAAAATCACATTGTATGATTTTTAGTAATTCATTTGCATTTTATTGCATAACATAAGTATTTGATCACCTACCAACCAGTAAGAATTCAATCTCTCACAGTCCTGTTTTTCTTTAAGAAGCACTCCTGTTCTCCACTCATTACCTGTATTAACTGCACCTGTTTGAACTCATTACCTGTATAAAAGACACCTGTCCACACTCAATCAAACAGACTCCAACCTCTCCACAATGGCCAAGACCAGAGAGCTGTGTAAGGACATCAGGGATAAAATTGTAGACCTGCACAAGGCTGGGATGGGCTACAGGACAATAGGCAAGCAGCTTGGCGAGAAGGCAACAACTGTTGGCGCAATTATTAGAAAATGGAAGAAGTTCAAGATGACGGTCAATCACACTCGGTCTGGGGCTCCATGCAAGATCTCACATCGTGGGGCATCAATGATCATGAGGAAGGTGAGGGATCAGCCCAGAACTACACGGCAGGACCTGGTCAATTCCCTAAAGAGAGCTGGGACCACAGTCTCAAAGAAACCCATTAGTAACATACTACGCCGTCATGGATTAAAATCCTGCAGGGCACGCAGTGTCCCCCTGCTCAAGCCAGCGCATGTCCAGGCCCATCTGAAGTTTGCCAATGACCATCTGGATGATCCAGAGGAGGGATGGGAGAAGGTCATGCGGTCTGATGCAACGAAAATAGAGCTTTTTGGTCTGAACTCCACTCGCCGTGTTTGGAGGAGAAAGGATGAGTACAACCCCAAGAACACCTTCCCAAATGTGAAGCATGGAGGTGGAAACATCATTCTTTGGGGATGCTTTTCTGCAAAGGGGACAGGACGACTGCACCGTAATTGAGGGGAGGAAGGATGGGGCCATGTATAGCGAGATCTTGGCCAACAACCTCCTTTCCTCAGTAAGATGAAGATGGGTTGTGGCTGGGTCTTCCAGCATGACAACGACCCGAAACACACAGCCAGGGCAACTAAAGAGTGGCTCCGTAAGAAGCACCTCAAGGTCCTGGAGTGGCCTAGCCAGTCTCCAGACCTGAACCCAATAGAAAATCTTTGGAGGGAGCTGAAAGTCCGTATTGCCCAGCGACAGCCCCAAAACCTGAAGGATCTGGAGAAGGTCTGTATGGAGGAGTGGGCCAAAATCCCTGCTGCAGTGTGTGCAAACCTGGTCAAGAACTACAGGAAACGTATGATCTCTGTAATTGCAAACAAAGTTTTATGTACCAAATACTAGGTTCTGCTTTTCTGATGTATCAAATACTTATGTCATGCAATAAAATGCAAATGAATTACTTAAATATCATACAATGTGATTTTCTGGATTTTTGTTTTAGATTACGTCTCTCACAGTTGAAGTGAATCTATGATAAAAATTAGACCTCTACATGCTTTGTAAGTAGGAAAACCTGCTAAATCGGCAGTGTATCAAATACTTGTTCTCCCCACTGTGTGTGTATACATACATACCACATACATATGTACACACACACACTATAATAATAATAAGCAGCTCAGTGGCCAGTTCATAAGGTATACAACCCTGTTCACAAAAATGGTTCGTTCCTACAGACAGTGAGTCACGTGGTGGCCACGGCTTGCTATATAAAGCAGGTAGACAGGCATCGAGGCATTCAGTCACTGTTTGATTAAACGTACGAATGGGCAAAACAAGTGGCCTAAGCAACTTTGAGTGTGGTATGATTGTCGGTGCCAGGTGCGCCAGATCCAGTATCTCAGAAACAGCCAGCCTCCTGGGCTTTTCACAAATGACATTGTGTAGGGTGTTCAGAGAATGGTGTGACAAACAAAAAAAATCCAGTCAGCGGCAGTCCTTTGGGCGAAAACAGTGTGTTGATGAGAGGTTGAAGGAGAATGGCAAGAATTGTGCAAGTGGGCCACAAACAGGCAAATGACGGCACAGTACAACAATGGTATGCAGAGCATCATCACGGAATGCACAACTCGTTAGTCTTTGTCACGGTTGGGCAGCAGACGACCACACCGGGTTCCACTCCTATCAGCTAAAAACAGGAAGTGGCGGCTCCAGTGGGCACACAATGACCAACACTGGACAATTCATTGAGTGGAATTATTTGTTGCTGTTGCCTGGTACTACAAATCCCGGTTCCTGTTGCATCATGCTGATGGTAGAGTTAGGATTTGGCGTAAGCAGCATGAATCCATGGCCCATCCTGCCTGGTGTCAATGGTACAGGCTGGTAGAATAATATATAGGATATTATTTAAAAAACTTGGGTGATTCGAGTCCTGAATGCTGATTGGCTGACATCTGTGGTATATCAGACCGTATACCACGGGTAAGACAAAATATATTTTTTCACTGCTCTAATTACGTTGGTGACCAGTTTATAATAGCATTAAGGCACCTAATACATCACGGCTAAGGGCTGTATTAAGGCACTCTGTTGCGTCGTGCAAAAGAACAGCCCTTAACCGTGGTATATTGGACAGATAGCATACCCACTCAGGCCTTACTTTAGTGATGATACCTGAGAAGCCGGTGTTTGGAGAATATATTGGCATGGGTGTTGTTCAGCCCGAGATTAAGTCAAAGGCAGGCAAAACATGCCAATATATCCAGCAAACATCAGCTTCGAGGGCACTATCACTTTTATACAACCGGTTATCAACATGTTCAAATAATGATTAACATTTTCATTAAAAAAATATATTTTGATGAATTTATTCATACTATTTAAAAACTTTCCACAAGATACAGTCCTGACACAAATCTAGGGTTGCTACCCAAGCCCGATGGTCGTTTGTTCTATTGGCTAACTACAGCTAACTTAGTTACGTCAAACAGTGCAGCCAGTATAACAACAAAGTAGCTGAATTTGCATAAGCTCTTTTCTAGTGACATTTGTTTGGATACAAACATAACATCATAAAGTATTCAGACCCCTTGACTTTTCACACATTTTGCTACGTTACAGCCTTTGTTGAAGCACCTTTGGCAGCAATTACAGCCTCAAGTCTTCTTGGGTATGACACCACAAGCTTGGCACACCTTTATTTGGGGAGTTTCTCCCATTCTTCTCTGCAGATCCTCTCAAGCTCCATCAGGTTGAAATAGCTGCACAGCTATTTTCAGGTCTCTCCAGAGATGTTCGATAAGGTTCAAGTCCGGGATCTGGCAGGGCCGCTCAAGGACATTCAGAAACTTGTCCCGAAGCTACTCCTGCATTGCCTTAGATGTGTGCTTAGGGTTGTTGTCTTGTTGGAAGGTGAACCTTCACCCCAGTGAGGTCCTACGTGCCCTGGAACAGGTTTTCATCAATGATCTCTCTGTTCTTTGCCTCGTTCATCCTTTCCTCGATTCTGACTAGTCTCCCATTCCTTGCAGCTAAAAAACAACAACATCCCTACAGCATTATGCAGCCACCCCCATGCTTCACCGTAGCAATGTTGACAGGTTTGCTGAAGGGCATGACGCTTAGCATTCAGGCCAAAGAGTTCAATCTTGGTTTCATCAGATCAGAGAATCTTGTTTCTTTTCTCTGTATATATCAATGATGTTGCTCTTGCTGCGGGAGATTCCCTGATCCACCTCTACGCAGACGACACCATTGTATACACTTTCGGCCCGTCATTGGACACTGTGCTATCTAACCTCCAATCGAGCTTCAATGCCATACAACACTCCTTCCGTGGCCTCCAACTGCTCTTAAACGCTAGTAAAACCAAATGCATGCTTTTCAACCGATCGCTGCCTGCACCCGCATGCCCGACTAGCATCACCACACTGGATGGCTCCGACCTTGAATATGTGGACACCTATAAGTACCTAGGTGTCTGGCTAGACTGCAAACTCTCCTTCCAGACCCATATCAAACATCTCCAATCGAAAATCAAATCAAGAATCGGCTTTCTATTCCGCAACAAAGCCTCCTTCACTCACGCTGCCAAGCTTACCCTAGTAAAACTGACTATCCTACCGATCCTCGACTTCGGCGACGTCATCTACAAAATTGCTTCCAACACTCTACTCAGCAAACTGGATGCAGTTTACCACAGTGCCATCCATTTTGTCACTAAAGCACCTTATACTACCCACCACTGCGACTTGTATGCTCTAGTCGGCTGGCCCTCGCTACATATTTGTCGCCAGACCCACTGGCTTCAGGTCATCTACAAGGCCATGCTAGGCAAAGCTCCGCCTTATCTCAGCTCACTGGTCACGATGGCAACACCCATCCGTAGCACGCGCTCCAGCAGGTGTATCTCATTGATCATCCCTAAAGCCAACACCTCATTCGGCCGCCTTTCGTTCCAGTACTCCGCTGCCTGTGACTGGAACGAATTGCAAAAATCGCTGAAGTTGGAGACTTATCTCCCTCACCAACTTCAAACATCAGCTAGCTGAGCAGCTAACCGATCGCTGCAGCTGTACATAATCTATTGGTAAATAGCACACCCATTTTCACCTACCTCATCCCCACAGTTTTTATTTATTTACTTTTCTGCTCTTTTGCACACCAATATCTCTACCTGTACATGATCATTTATCACTCCATTGTTAATCTGCAATATTGTAATTATTCGCCTACCTCCTCATGCCTTTTGCACACATTGTATAGACTCCCCTTTTTTTCTCTGTGTTATTGACTTGTTAATTGTTTACTCCATGTGTAACTCTGTGTTGTCTGTTCATACTGCTATGCTTTATCTTGGCCAGGTCGCAGTTGCAAATGAGAACCTGTTCTCAACTAGCCTACCTGGTTAAATAAAGGTGAGATAAATAAAAAAAATAGTCAGAGTCCTTTAGGTGCCTTTTGGCAAACTCCAAGCGGGCTGTCATGTTCCTTTTACTGAGGAGTGGCTTCCGTCTGGCCACTACCATAAAGACCTGATTGGTGGAGTGCTGCAGAGATGGGAGAACTTTCCAGAAGGACAACCATCTCCACAGAGGAACTCTGGAGCTCTGTCAGAGTGACCATCGGGTTCTTGGTCACCTCTCTGACCAAGGCCTTTCTCCCTCGATTGCTCAGTTCGGCCGGGCGGCCAGCTCTAGGAAAAGTCTTGGTGGTTCCAAACTTCTTCCATTTAAAAATGGAGGCCACTGTGTTCTTGGGGAACTTCAATGCTGCAGACATTTTTTGGTACCCTTCCCCATTCCTTCAACCTCATGGCTTGGTTTTTGCTCTGACATGCACTGTCAACTGTGGGACCTTATATGGACAGGTGTGTGCCTTTCCAAATCATGTCCAATCAATTGAATTTACCACGGGTGGACTCCAATCAAGTTGTAGAAACATCTCAAGGATGATCAATGGAAACAGGATGTACCTGAACTCAATTTTGAGTCTCATAGCAAAGGGGCTGAATACTTATGCAAATAAGGTTTGTTTTTATTTTTAATACATTTGTAAAATAAAAAAAATAAAAACTGTTTTCGCATTGTCAGTATGGGGTATTGTGTGTTGATTGATGAGAATGGTTTAACATACTTTTTGTTGTTGAATAAAGCTGTATATTAAAAGGAGTCTGAAGGCTTTCCGAATGCACTGTACATCCATAACAATGAGCCAATGATACACGATTTCACCTGGCATAGAAAATGTGCTCGCCAGGACACTGTTGTTCGAGACCGAATTTGAATATTGAAACAATTTTGCAAATGTCAGAGTGACAGACAGCAAGGTTTATACATATTTCAGCTGTTGAAACCTAAATATTAGTCTAGAAGAAATGTGAGATAATGTCTAGATTATTTTTATAGCGGAGATCAAGTTGATAAATTGCTTGGCTGGGTTGATGAGACAGTGGATTGCGCAGTCTGATGGAACAGATTAAATAGGCATTTTAACGTCATAGATTTAGCCAGTGGTTACTTGTGGAATAGAAACCAGCTGGAATGCGGTTTAACCAATGAGAATTCAGGATTAGACGCACCCGTTGTATATTGCTTAAATATATTATTCTAGTGGATGTATCACACTTACGCTGACCCTTTTTACAAGTAGCACATGTGTGAAAAAGCTGAATAATGTAAGCGCACAGTAATTTAGGAGCACAATGAAAAATATTTGAGATATTACATCTAGAATCCTTCAATCTTTCTAGGCGCACTGGTGCTCCTAAACACAAATTCTAGGTCACACAGCAAAATATTTAGGCGCATATGCGAGTAAAATGGTCACACTGTAGAGCCCTGTGCACATCATTTAGTAAATCCAAGGGAGATAATGGGAAGTCTAATTAAGACACGGCACCCAGAATATTGCGTGGTTCACATTCCGAACAGATAAACATCATGTGTATAGTTCGCTTTCCTGGACTGAAACAACTTTATATGCATATCGATTATATCAAATCAAACTAATTCATTCCATTAACTGAAAAAATAATGGAAAATAAATTAGAAGATTAAGTGCTCGTTTCTGGATAACATTTTTTGCCAATGCTTTCGAAGTATTTCAGAGTCCATTTGGACTTTCATGTTCACCCATTTCGTTCAGCTCTGCTGTTAACCATTAAGTGACCTAATTGGAGCCTGTGATGTAGGAACATCAGTGTGTACTTTGACCCTGTGTTTGTGTGTGTTTCTTCACTGCCTTTCTAACCCTGTCAGACATTAGGCCATTCACTTTCAGACCCTGACTGCCTTGAAATGGAATCTACCCCGGAACCATATCACTGTAGCCTGAGGGGATCTGTGTGTGTGTGTTTACCTGGTCCTGCTGGTAGATGTTAGGTGGTCCAGGGGAGGTGAAGTCTCTCAGGGTTGGAGTTCCAGGGGTGTTGGGAAACTCAGAGAAGCCTGACTGGCTGGAGTATCCTTGACCTGCTGGATGAACAACACACGACAGACAGGTGGAAGTCTTCTGTTGCAAAAAACTATTTCAATTGTAACTAATAGGAGGCAATATAATTAATTTGCTGTGCAGTACCAGTCAAAATATAGGACACACCTACTCATTCACAAGTTTGCCTTTATTTTTGACTATTGTCCACATTGTAGAATAATAGTGAAGATATCAAAACTATGAAATAACACATATGAAATCATGTAGTAACCAAAAATGTATATATTTTATATTTGAGACTCTTCAAAGTAGCCACCCTTTGCCTTGATGACAGCTTTACACTCTTGGCATTCTCTCAACCAGCTTCACCTGGAATGCTTTTCCAACAGTCTTGAAGGACTTCCCACATATGCGGAGCACTTGTTGGCTTCTTTTCATTCACGCTGCGGCCCAACTCATCCCAAAACATCTCAATTGGGTTGATGAAAGATTAGTGGAATATGTGTGGGTAGCTGGACAGGTAGGATGACTGACAGTGAAGGTGAACAGGTGGTCACGTGTCAGGTGACAGAGGAATGGATGAGACTGAGGCAGGAATTCCTTTAACCATAAAGTGGTATATTTACTGAGTAGTCTGTGGTGGATTCATGGACGCACATAACTTTTGGATCAGATGGAATTAAGGAAGTGAAAGCAGCGAGGTCAGGCGATGGCAATTTCCTCCTTTTATGGAGTTGAGATCTGTCGGACATTTCCACCTGACCTAATTAAAGCGCCCCTGGCCCAGCTGAGTAAATTGCAATGCATTAAAGGATTATTCCACCAACTCCATGGGCTTTTTCTACAGCCACCCCGGGAATTTGTTAAATTCCACACTCCTCAAAAAGGCTCATTGCTCCCCGTCCTCTGTCATCTCAGGGAGAGGAATTAGTCGGGCAACTGGCCGGATATATGTCCGGTTCTTCACCTGGATCTCCACTCCTCTAACACGACCATCGGTCCCAGGCATGGTCTTAGTTATACGGACCACCGGCCAGGAGGCTCGAGGCAGCTGAGGGTCCACCATCATTACTACTTGGCCAGTTTCCAGGCTGGCCATTTCTCTCCGCCATTTCCCTCTGTGCTGTAGACTTTGTAGGTAATCCCGAATGAATCGGGCCCAAAAATGGTCAGCTAAGATTTGGCTGTGTCGCCAACGGCGTCTGCCTACGAGGTTGGTATCAGCATACATGGCTTGAAGAAGTGACGCATCTCGGCATCCCATCAAGAGCATATTCGGTGTAACCGGATCGGGGTCAGCGATGTCTGCAGAGAGATTTACCAAGGGTTTGGAGTTCAGAATCCCTTCCACCTCTATCAGGACGGTCCTCAAGACAGTTTGGTCCCCCAGGACGACTCGTAAGGACGTCTTTACAGATTTGATCTCTCGCTCCCACGTTCCTCCAAAATGAGGAGCGTCCGGAGGGTTAAATTTGAATGAGATTTGTTGGTCCATCAGCTGATCCTGGAGGCTGGGTTCTATGGCTTGGAAGGCTTCCTCCAACCTGGCTTCTCCTGCCTTGAAGTTCGTAACTCTGTCAGCCAGGATCTCGTAGGGTTTCCCCCGTCGGGAGATAAACCGCCGTAGGGCCATGAGGAAGGCTTCCGTATCCAAACTCTCCAGTAGGTCCAGGTGGACACATCTGGTTGTCAAACACTTGAATAGAATGCTCCAGCGCTTTTCCACACAACGACCTAACTTGATCATCAAGGGGTCAAAGCAATCTACTCCTGTTGACCAGAAGGGTGGTTTAAGGAGGCGCAAGCGAGCAGGGGGTAAATCTGCCATTTTGGGCACCGCAGCTCCGGCCCGCCATTTCTGACATTCTACGCAGGCGTATTGGTGCTTACGAATGGCTCCTCATCCTCCAATTATCCAGTACTTCCGCCTCATCTCCCCATAGACCCTCTCTGGCCCTGGGTGGAGAAGCCGCTCATCATAACTCGAGGGTGTCTGGAGTCAAGCATAATTGGGTGGATAGCATCTGGGTCCAAAACCTCTGCTTGGCACAGCCTCCCTCCGACACTGATCACTCCAAGGATTGGATCATATTCTGGGGCAAGAGAGAGAAGACTGCTGTCCTTAGCCACTTCCCTACCGGCTTTCAGAGCTTTTAACACCTCAGGAAAGCGAACTGCTTGTGCTTGCTGGAGGAGTAGTGTATCTGCCGCGAGGGAGGTGGGTATAGAAGCCACCCCGTCTGAGGTCTGGTTTGTGGCGGCGATCAGATCCGGCAGTGTTTGAGATCGTGTTAGGTCAGGGAGAGCCGTTGTTGGTTCCGTAGAGATGCTGTAGCATTGGGCGGACTTCCTTAACTCATGAGCTTCAGTTGGTTGCGGAGGGGCCGCACGCCTGGGGGCTGTCGGCCACTCGTTCTCTGGTTGGGACAAGAATGGTGGTCCCAAGCTCCAGCGATGGGGTTGAGCCAGTTCCTGAAGGGTTTTACCTCTAGTAATAGCATAAACAATCCTGCTGATGACATCAACATACCTCCTGTCCTGGACTTCTGTTCGGTCTTGGATTTCCGCAATGAGAGTTCCAACGAACACCTGCAGGACTCCGACTTGAGCCAGGTCAATACAGTGGTCAAATCACTCCAGTAGATGACCCTTTGGATTGGCAAGGTGGGCTCGGCTCGCAAGGTAGAGGCCAACTGGGCTCCGGAAAGGGCAGCACTGAGTTCCAGGCATTGACAACTGCTTCTTGGGTGCGACCCTGGACCTGGCCATGACAAAGGAGACATGGGTGTGGCCTGCCTTATCCTCAACTCTAAGATAGGAAACCGCCGCATAAGCTCACTCCGAAGCGTCACAGAACACATGCAGTTCCAGGCATGATCCCAGTTGGTCAGCACAGGATGGTACATAACATCTTGGCATTTGGACGGCCTTGTCTCAGGATGGTAAGTTGGTGGTTGAAGATTTCCCTCTAGTGGTGTGGGGGCTGTGCTTTGGCAAAGTGGGTGGGGTTATATCCTTCCTGTTTGGCCCTGTCCGGGGGTGTCCTCGGATGGGGCCACAGTGTCTCCTGACCCCTCCTGTCTCAGCCTCCAGTATTTATGCTGCAGTAGTTTATGTGTCGGGTGGCTAGGGTCAGTTTGTTTATCTGGAGTACTTCTCCTGTCCTATTCAGGTGTCCTGTGTGAATCTAAGTGTGCGTTCTCTAATTCTCTCCTTCTCTCTTTCTTTCTCTCTCTCGGAGGACCTGAGCCCTAGGACCATGCCCCAGGACTACCTGACATGATGACTCCTTGCTGTCCCCAGTCCACCTGGCCATGCTGCTGCTCCAGTTTCAACTGGCCTGGGCCCTAGGACCATGTCCCAGGACTACCTGACATGAGGACTGCTTGCTGTCCCCAGTCCACCTGGCCATGCTCCTGCTCCAGTTTCAACTGTTCTGCCTTACTATTATTCAACCATGCTGGTCATTTATGAACATTTGAACATCTTGGCCACGTTCTGTTATAATCTCCACCCGGCACAGCCAGAAGAGGACTGGCCACCCCACATATGCTCTCTCTAATTCTCTCTTTCTTTCTCTCTCTCAGAGGACCTGAGCCCTAGGACCGTGCCCCAGGACTACCTGACATGATGGCTCCTTGCTGTCCCCAGTCCACCTGACTGTGCTGCTGCTTCAGTTTCAACTGTTCTGCCTTATTATTATTTGACCATGCTGGTCATTTATGAACATTTGAACATCTTGGTCATGTTCTGTTACAATCTCTACCCGGCACAGCCAGAAGAGGACTGGCCACCCCACATAGCCCGGTTCCTCTCTAGGTTTCTTCCTAGGTTTTGGCCTTTCTAGGGAGTTTTTCCTAGCCACCGTGCTTTTACACCTGCATTGTTTGCCGTTTGGGGTTTTAGGCTGGGTTTCTGTACAGCACTTTGAGATATCAGCTGATGTACGAAGGGCTATATAAATAAATTTGATTTGATTTGACATCAGAGAGCTCCGTTAACTCAGTTTCCCAACAGATCCATCGTTCCACTAGGTCAGCCGGGTGGATTGGTTCATCCCAGTCCCTCTTGGTCTGCCACAGGACCTGGACTAAGACTTTGGCCCATGTTGTGTATGGCAGGATATACCCAAGGGGATCATATTGACTGGCCAGGGTCCGATAGATGGTGCGCAGAGTGGGGGTTTCGGTACTCGGGAATGAGCGGTGCTTATACCCCAGGGTATCCGGTATGCAGCTCCACCTCAGTCCTAAAGTGGGCTCTTCTGGGTTAGCACCAGACTGCGTTAGCCATAGTTCACTGCTACTGGACCTAGCTTGTGGCGGGAGGTGCTGGATAACCTCCGCTCAGTTACTAGCCCACTGTCGGACCTCAAATCCCCCTTTGGACAGGAGATTCCGTACTTTATCAAGGAGTGCTTTCGCTTCAGCCGTGGATGGGATGCTCTGTAAGCAGTTATCCACATAGAAGGCATTTTCCACTGAATCCAATACTTCTGGGTCACTGTTTGGATGCTTCCGTGCGTGTCTCTGCAGAGCGTATGTCACAGCAAGGACTGCAGGTGGTGCCAAATGCCATTCATAGATTGTGGGCTCTGCATCTCGTTCCATATCTCGCCATATGAACCGGAGCAGTGTGGTGTCGGAAGGCAGTAAACAAATCTGATGAAACATGGCTTTGATGTCTCCACTGATGGCTGTAGAGTGCTGCCGGAACCGGAGAAGGACACCGAGCAAGGAAGGACCCAAGGTTGGTCCGGGGAGTAGACAGTCATTCAGGATTTGACCAGCAGCTTGGAATGAACAGTTGAAGACAAAAATCTATACTTCCCACCATGTTGCTGGATAACATGGTGAGGGAGATACCAGGATTCACGGAGTGCGTTTCCCTCTTCATGAGCTGTCACTTCCGTGACGTAGCCTGCCTTCACAAGGTTATGAATCTCTCGGTTATGAACTTCTGCAAGCTCAGGATTCTTCACCAGGCGTCGCTCCGTTCCACGCAGTAGTGAGAGTACAGCCTGTGTCGTGGTTGCCAGAGGAGGATGGTTGGGCACCCGTAGCAGTGGCCATCCATTTCAGTGGTGGTGGTGCTCTTCTCCAGGAGGTCCAATGCATAGGAGTCATGTTTCGAGCGAGTGACCTCCTGTAGCTTCCGGTTGGAGAAGGTGTCCATCTTCCAGAGCATCTCAACATTCCGAAGGAGGTCAGTGGCTGCATCTGGATTGCTTCTGGTGAAGAGAACTTGCTGTGACTGTACAGTTTGGGTGGAGAGAAGTAGATGGGATGGACCTTGCACAGCCCAACCCAAGGATGTATGGACAGCAATGGGCCCTCCTTCTGGTCCAGCTCGTATAGGCTCAGTCGGGGTGACGAGATGTGGGTGGTCTGACCCAAATCAGGATAAGTGGCGCTACTCTGGCCAGGTTAGGAAGAGGCAATCCTCATAAATGAAGATATTGTTTCTGTAGAACACTTACCGGGCAGAAGTGCGCTGTGAGATTCAAGCCATCTGCCGTGAAGGAATTGGTGATGTTATAGGCCACGTCCCTGTTTGCTGAAGGTGAAATGCTAAAGGTTACAGCAGAGCCTTTCATTTGGATAACATCATGTCGCACCGTTCTGAGATTAAGGGTCTCGGGGTCCCCTCCAGGTTAAGCTGACGGGTGGCCGCCGTGAGAATGATTGTTCTTTCTGACCCATCATCTAGAATTGCGAATGTATCAATGCTTCTCCCTTCACTTTGCCGAGTGACCGTGACCACCTTCAACATGACCCTTGGAGACTGGTTCTTCTGGTCGAGGTACAGCTCCTACCATGAGCATACTCTGCTCCTTCTGTGCTTGGGGAATTAGATCATGCAACACGGTGAGATGGATTTCTTTACAGTGGTTGCAGGGTTTCCTCAATGTGCAGGTCTCCGCCTTATGGCTACGGGCACACTTGTAGCATCGCTCGCCTGAAGTGATCCAGGCCTTCAATTGAGTTTGAGTGAGTTTTTTTTACCCTGGGGCATGAGCCAAGGATGTGCCCCTCACTATTGCAATATGGGCAGTAAGGCTGGAATTTGATGTTCTTGCTCTTGAGAGGGGTCTTCTTCCCGGGTTCCTCCCCGGCCTCACTATTTAAGTACATGGTAGTGGGATTTGGCCTTTTCTGTCCCTCCTGGCTTTCAAACTCCTTCCTTCCCCCGGTGGCTATGGCTGAGATTGTGGCCTGGTGAGCGATGCTCTTCGCCTACGCCTTCACCTCCAACCATGCGGCCAGGTCTCTAAGAGCATAGGTGCTTCTCGAGCCCTCTTTCAGGATGCCCTTATTCAAACAATGTTCAATGAAACTGTCTCTGAGGTAGACTGGAAGTTTGCTAAGAAGTCTGTCTACGTGGGAGCCACATTTCAGCTCGTTCCCGTTTTCTCCTTCAACGGATTGGAGCATCGAGGTCAGGGATTGGACAGCCAGGGAGAATTCTTGGAAGGCAGCATGGTCTCCCATTTTAATTGGAGACGTGTTCAGGATGTTGTTTAGTTCATTCTGGACTAGCTGACGTGGCTCACCATATCTCGCCTTCAGGGCCTGGAGAGCTATATATAGTGTATGGTGTTGTGGAGTGCATAAAGGATTGGGCCAGCCTGTATGCAGTGGGAAACCGCAAATGATCCATTAGTACTTGGTATTTGTAGCATTCTGACAGATGACTGTGAATACCCAGTAGGCTCTCCAATGCAATTTCCAAAAGGACAAATTCACTCTCCTTTCCGTTTTCAAAGTATGGCAGTTTGGGTCTGGGAATTCCATAGGCTGAGGCCACTAGAAGTTTCATAATGTTGGCTCCCTCTTCTGGTTGCGTGAAGGTTAAAACCGGGACTTCTGATGAGCCCACTGTGGCCTCATTGGGCCGGTCCCCTACTGTCCCAGACCCTCTATTTGTGGCAGCCGTGCTCCGTGTTGGCTGTTGATCCCGGAGCCTCCGGAGACTGTGTGCCATAATGTACCAGAGGGGCAGACAGGTCAGGTCCATGTGGAGGGGTAGTCAGGTCAACTCCCTGTTCGTTCCTCTCCAGGAAGGATGAGACCATCCGTGCCTCCTCCAATTCCCTTCTGACTTGACGGTGCCGTCGCTGCTGTGCCAGGTCCTTGGCAATGAATTCCCGTTCCTGTAGAGCTCTACGGGCCTGCACATCCAATTGGTGACATCGTTCATCAGCCTGTCGTTCCTCCTCAATCTGACGCTCAATTTCCTCCAAAGCTAATAGTTTCATCCTCTCTTGTAGGACAGCGGTCTGTGAATCACTGAGGGCTAGTGAATGGCGGCTGCCATGGCCACTTCTAAAGGGGTATCCACTGGTCGAACTCCCACCCCGTCCGGAGTGCTTCAACGATTTCCCATTAGTTAAGGGGTGAGCGGAGCCTGCCTCAGGAAGCTGTTCGACCTGGGAGTTATCTCCTCCATAGGTTCGTCATGTAGACCACTTTCCTGCTCCAAAGCAGTTTCCGGTCCTTGGCTCAAAGGAGATGGTTGATGGCTGAAACGTATAGTTGATCCAGCAGCACTTTGAGCTCTGGGGGGCTTGCTCTTTGATGTCGGAAACTCGACCACATAATCTTTAACATAACCAGGTGCTTGCCTGGTTCTTCTGGTGCTGCTGGTTGTTGAGGATGAAGCCTTTGTTGCTTTAGGCTTAGCTCCTGGATATTTCCTTTGTTCCAAGACCTTTCCCTCAGCTGCTCTCTTCTCCTCTCTTCTTCCTTCCAGTGGAGACAATTCTTCCCTCTCTGCCTCCATTTCACCAGTCTTTGGTTCAGTCATCATCCGGCTCGAAGGACCATTGAAAGATTAGTGGAATCTGTGTGGGTAGCTGGACAGGTAGGATGACTGACAGTGAAGGTGAACATGTGGTCACGTGTCAGAGGAATGGATGAGACTGAGGCAGGAATTCCTTTAACCATAACGTGGTATATTTACTGAGTAGTCTGTGGTGGATTCATGGACGCACAGAACTTCTGGATCAGATGGAGTTAAGGAAGTGAAAGCAGCGAGATCAGGCGATGGCAATTTCCTCCTTTCATGGAGTTGAGATCTGTCGGACATTTCCACCTGACCTAATTAAAGCGCCTCTGGCCCAGCTGAGTAAATGGCAATGCATTAAAGGATTATTCCACCAACTCCATGGGCCTTTTCTACAGTTGAGGTCGGGTGATTGTGGAGGCCAGGTCATCTGATGCAGCACTTCATTACTCTCCTTCTTGGTCAAATAGCCCTTACACAGCCTGGAGGTGTGTTGGGTCATTGTGCTGTTGAAAAACAATTGATAGTCCCACTAAGCACAAACCAGCTAGGATGGCGTATCGCTGCAGAATGCTGTGCTGGTTAAGTGTGCCTTGAATTCTAAATAAATCAGTGTCACCAGCAAAGCACCTCCACCTCCTCCTCCATGCTTCACGGTGGGAACCACACATGCAGCAGTCATCCGTTCACATATTCTGCGTCTCAAAAAGACACAGCAGTTGGAACGAAAAATATCAAATTTCCATTAGACCAGCTTTCCAATGGTCTACTGTCCATTGCTCGTGTTTCTTGGCCCAAGAAAGTCTCTTCTTCTTATTGGTGTCCTTTAGTTGTGGTTCCTTTGCAGCAATTCAACCATGAAGGCCTGATTCACGCAGTCTCCTCTGAACAGCTGATGTTGAGATGTGTCGGTTACTTGAACTCTGTGAAGCATTTACAGTGCCTTGCGAAAGTATTCGGCCCCCTTGAACTTTGCGACCTTTTGCCACATTTCAAGCTTCAAACAAAGATATAAAACTGTATTTTTTTGTGAAGAATCAACAACAAGTGGGACACAATCATGAAGTGGAACGACATTTATTGGATATTCCAAACTTTTTTAACAAATCAAAAACTGAAAAATTGGGCGTGCAAAATTATTCAGCCCCTTTACTTTCAGTGCAGCAAACTCTCTCCAGAAGTTCAGTGAGGATCTCTGAATGATCCCATGTTGACCTAAATGACTAATGATGATAAATACAATCCACCTGTGTGTAATAAAGTCTCCGTATAAATGCACCTGCACTGTGATAGTCTCAGAGGTCCGTTAAAAGCGCAGAAAGCATCATGAAGAACAAGGAACACACCAGGCAGGTCCGAGATACTGTTGTGAAGAAGTTTAAAGCCGGATTTGGATACAAAAAGATTTCCCAAGCTTTAAACATCCCAAGGAGCACTGTGCAAGCGATAATATTGAAATGGAAGGAGTATCAGACCACTGCAAATCAACAAAGACCTGGCCGTCCCTCTAAACTTTCAGCTCATACAAGGAGAAGACTGATCAGAGATGCAGCCAAAAGGCCCATGATCACTCTGGATGAACTGCAGAGATCTACAGCTGAGGTGGGAGACTCTGTCCACAGGACAACAATCAGTCGTATATTGCACAAATCTGGCCTTTATGGAAGAGTGGCATGAAGAAAGCCATTTCTTAAAGATATCCATAAAAAGTGTTGTTTAAAACAAGCCACCTGGGAGACACACCAAACATGTGGAAGAAGGTGCTCTGGTCAGATGAAACCAAAATTGAACTTTTTGGCAACAATGCAAAATGTTATGTTTGTCGTAAAAGCAACACAGCTCATCACCCTGAACACACCATTCCCACTGTCAAACATGGTGGTGGCAGCATCATGGTTTGGGCCTGCTTTTCTTCAGCAGGGACAGGGAAGATGGTTAAAATTGATGGGAAGATGGATGGAGCCAAATACAGGACCATTCTGAAAGAAAACCTGATGGAGTCTGCAAAAGAGACTGGGGCGGAGATTTGTCTTCCAACAAGACAATGATCCAAAACATAAAGCAAAATCTACAATGGAATGGTTCAAAAATAAACATATCCAGGTGTTAGAATGGCCAAGTCAAAGTCCATACTTGAATCCAATCGAGAATCTGTGGAAAGAACTGAAAAATGCTCTCCATCCAACCTCACTGAGCTCGAGCTGTTTTGCAAGGAGGAATGGGAAAAAATGTCAGTCTCTCGATGTGCAAAACTGATAGAGACATACCCCAAGCGACTTACAGCTGTAATCGCAGCAAAAGGTTGCGCTACAAAGTATTAACTTAAGGGGGCTGAATAATTTTGCACGCCCAATTTTTCAGTTTTTGATTTGTTAAAAAAAGTTTGAAATATCCAATAAATGTCGTTCCACTTCATGATTGTGTCCCACTTGTTGTTGATTCTTCACAAAAACATACGGTTTTATATCTTTATGTTTGAAGCCTGAAATGTGGCAAAAGGTCGCAAAGTTCAAGGGGGCCGAATACTTTCGCAAGGCACTGTATTTGGGCTGCCATCTGAGGTGCAGTTAAATCTCATGAACGTATCCTCTGCAGTAGAGGTAACCGTCCTCCTTTCCTTCGGCGGTCCTCATGAGAGCCAGTTTCATCATAGCACTTGCGACTGCACTTCAAGAAACTTTCAAAGTTCTTGAAATGTTCCGTATTGCCTGACCTTCTTGTCTTAAAGTAATGATGGACTTTGCTTATTTGAGCTGTTCTTGCCATAATATGGGCTTGGTATTTTACCAAACAGGGCTATCTTCTGTATATCACCCCTACCTTGTTACAACACAACTGACTGGCTCAAACCATTAAGAAGGAAAGAAATTACACAAATTAGCTTATAACAAGTCACATCTGTTAATTGAAATGCATTCCAGATGACTACCTCATGAAGCTGGTTGAGAGAATGTCAAGAGTGTGCAAATCTGTCATCAAGGCAAAGGGTGGCTATTTGAAGAATCTCAAAAAGAAAATATATTTTGATTTGTTTAACACTTTTTTGGTAACTACATGATTCCATATGTTATTTAATTGCTTTGATGTTTTAAGAAAAACCCTGTAATGAGTAGGTGTGTAAACTTTTGACTGGTACTGAATGTGTGTGCCTGTCTCCTCCCTACCTTGGCTGTTGTAGTCAGGTGTGTTCCTGCCCCCAGGTGGTAGACCCTGGTAGGGCGAGGAGGCCGGTCCCAGGGCAGCAATCATCTCCATGACATTGGGCATCATCATGTGACTGGGGCTGACCGTCCGGCAGCGCTTCAACACAGGCCCGTCTGCTTCCTCCTTTATGTGGATGTCTGGTTTAATGGGCACCGGCCTCCAGCCACACACTGGGTCAATGGTGATCTCCTCATAGTCCGAGCTGAGGAGGGAAGAGGAGGAGAGAAAGGTTAGTGGATGAAGAGAAAGAAGGTGAGAAAGATGAAGGGCCCATTTCAAGGACACCTAACTTTAGACCTCATTCTGGCTAAGTTAATGAACTAAAAATGGGCATAGGACAGGCAAATTCAGATCTAGACCTCAAAGCTAGTTCCACTTCTGATGTATTTTAATTCTTCCCTTTTAAATGGACACCAGGTGGGTGTAATTCATTATCAGGTAGAACAGAAAACCAGCAGTAGTCTGGTCCTCCAGGTCCAGATATGAACACCCCTGTAGTAGGGGATGTGTACACAGACACACATTATTTTCTTCTATCCTTGTGGGGACCTAAAACTGATTCCCATTCAAAATCCTATTTTTCCTAACCCCTAACCTGACCCCGACCCTTACCGTTCACCCCTACCCCAACCCTTACCGTTCACCCCTACCCCAACCCTTACCATTCACCCCTACCCCAACCCTTACCATTCACCCCTACCCCAACCCTTACCATTCACCCCTACCCCAACCCTTACCATTCACCCCTACCCCAACCCTTACCATTCACCCCTACCCCAACCCTTACCATTCACCCCTACCCCAACCCTTACCATTCACCCCTACCCCAACCCTTACCATTCACCCCTACCCCAACCCTTACCATTCACCCCTACCCCAACCCTTACCATTCACCCCTACCCCAACCCTTACCATTCAACCCCTCACCCCAACCCTTACCATTCACCCCTACCCCAACCCTTACCATTCACCCCCATTCACCCCAACCCTTACCATTCACCCCTACCCCAACCCTTACCATTCACCCCAACCCCAACCCTTACCATTCACCCCAATTACCATTCACCCCAACCCTTACCATTCACCCCAACCCTTACCATTCACCCCAACCCTTACCATTCACCCCAACCCTTACCATTCACCCCAACCCTTACCATTCACCCCAACCCTTACCATTCACCCCAACCCTTACCATTCACCCCAACCCTTACCATTCACCCCAACCCTTACCATTCACCCCAACCCTTACCATTCACCCCAACCCTTACCATTCACCCCAACCCTTACCATTCACCCCAACCCTTACCATTCACCCCAACCCTTACCATTCACCCCAACCCTTACCATTCACCCCAACCCTTACCATTCACCCCAACCCTTACCATTCACCCCAACCCTTACCATTCACCCCAACCCTTACCATTCACCCCAACCCTTACCATTCACCCCAACCCTTACCATTCACCCCAACCCTTACCATTCACCCCAACCCTTACCATTCACCCCAACCCTTACCATTCACCCCAACCCTTACCATTCACCCCAACCCTTACCATTCACCCCAACCCTTACCATTCACCCCAACCCTTACCATTCACCCCAACCCTTACCATTCACCCCAACCCTTACCATTCACCCCAACCCTTACCATTCACCCCAACCCTTACCATTCACCCCAACCCTTACCATTCACCCCAACCCTTACCATTCACCCCAACCCTTACCATTCACCCCTACCCTTACCATTCACCCCAACCCTTACCATTCACCCCAACCCTTACCATTCACCCCTACCCTTACCATTCACCCCTACCCTTACCATTCACCCCTACCCTTACCATTCACCCCATTCACCCTTACCATTCACCCCTACCCTTACCATTCACCCCTACCCTTACCATTCACCCCTACCCTTACCATTCACCCCTACCATTCACCCTTACCATTCACCCCTACCCTTACCATTCACCCCTACCCTTACCATTCACCCCATTCACCCCTACCCTTACCATTCACCCCTACCCTTACCATTCACCCCTACCCTTACCATTCACCCCTACCCTTACCATTCACCCTACCCCCCTTACCATTCACCCCCATTCACCCTTACCATTCACCCCTACCCTTACCATTCACCCCAACCCTTACCATTCACAACCCTACCACCCTTACCATTCACCCCAACCCTTACCATTCACCCCAACCCTTACCATTCACCCCAACCCTTACCATTCACCCCAACCCTTACCATTCACCCCAACCCTTACCATTCACCCCAACCCTTACCATTCACCCCAACCCTTACCATTCACCCCAACCCTTACCATTCACCCCAACCCTTACCATTCACCCCAACCCTTACCATTCACCCCAACCCTTACCATTCACCCCAACCCTTACCATTCATTCACCCCAACCCTTACCATTCACCCCAACCCTTACCATTCACCCCAACCCTTACCATTCACCCCAACCCTTACCATTCACCCCAACCCTTACCATTCACCCCAACCCTTACCATTCACCCCAACCCTTACCATTCACCCCAACCCTTACCATTCACCCCAACCCTTACCATTCACCCCAACCCTTACCATTCACCCCAACCCTTACCATTCACCCCAACCCTTACCATTCACCCCAACCCTTACCATTCACCCCAACCCTTACCATTCACCCCAACCCTTACCATTCACCCCAACCCTTACCATTCACCCCAACCCTTACCATTCACCCCAACCCTTACCATTCACCCCAACCCTTACCATTCACCCCTACCCTTACCATTCACCCCTACCCTTACCATTCACCCCAACCCTTACCATTCACCCCAACCCTTACCATTCACCCCAACCCTTACCATTCACCCCAACCCTTACCATTCACCCCAACCCTTACCATTCACCCCAACCCTTACCATTCACCCCAACCCTTACCATTCACCCCAACCCTTACCATTCACCCCAACCCTTACCATTCACCCCAACCCTACCATTCACCCCTACCCTTACCATTCACCCCTACCCTTACCATTCACCCCTACCCTTACCATTCACCCCTACCCTTACCATTCACCCCTACCCTTACCATTCACCCCTACCCTTACCATTCACCCCTACCCTTACCATTCACCCCTACCCTTACCATTCACCCCTACCCTTACCATTCACCCCTACCCTTACCATTCACCCCTACCCCTACCATTCACCCCTACCCCTACCATTCACCCCTACCCCAACCATTCACCCCTACCCCTACCATTCACCCCTACCCCTACCATTCACCCCTACCCCCCATTACCATTCACCCCTACCCCAACCATTCACCCCTACCCCAACCATTCACCCCTACCCCAACCATTCACCCCTACCCCAACCATTCACCCCTACCCCAACCATTTCACCCCTACCCCAACCATTCACCCCTACCCCAACCATTCACCCCTACCCCAACCATTCACCCCTACCCCAACCATTCACCCCTACCCCAACCATTCACCCCTACCCCAACCATTCACCCCTACCCCAACCATTCACCCCTACCCCAACCATTCACCCCTACCCCAACCATTCACCCCTACCCCAACCATTCACCCTACCCCAACCCCATTCACCCCTACCCCAATTCACCCCTACCCCAACCATTCACCCCTACCCCAACCATTCACCCCTACCCCAACCATTCACCCCTACCCCAACCATTCACCCCTACCCCAACCATTCACCCCTACCCCAACCATTCACCCCTACCCCAACCATTCACCCCTACCCCAACCATTCACCCCTACCCCAACCATTCACCCCTACCCCAACCATTCACCCCTACCCCAACCATTCACCCCTACCCCAACCATTCACCCCTACCCCAACCATTCACCCCTACCCCAACCATTCACCCCTACCCCAACCATTCACCCCTACCCCAACCATTCACCCCTACCCCAACCATTCACCCCTACCCCAACCATTCACCCCTACCCCAACCATTCACCCCATTCACCATTCACCCCTACCCCAACCATTCACCCCTACCCCAACCATTCACCCCTACCCCAACCATTCACCCCTACCCTAACCATTCACCCCTACCCTAACCATTCACCCCTACCCCAACCATTCACCCCTACCCCAACCATTCACCCCTACCCCAACCATTCACCCCTACCCCAACCCTTACCATTCACCCCTACCCCAACCCTACCCTAACCATTCACCCCTACCCCAACCCTTACCATTCACCCCTACCCCAACCCTACCCCAACCATTCACCCCTACCCCAACCCTTACCATTCACCCCTACCCCAACCCATTCACCCCTACCATTCACCCCTACCCCAACCCTTACCATTCACCCCTACCCCAACCCTTACCATTCACCCCTACCCCAACCCTTACCATTCACCCCTACCCCAACCCTTACCATTCACCCCTACCCCAACCCTTACCATTCACCCCTACCCCAACCCTTACCATTCACCCCTACCCCAACCCTTACCATTCACCCCTACCCCAACCCTTACCATTCACCCCTACCCCAACCCTTACCATTCACCCCTACCCCAACCCTTACCATTCACCCCTACCCCAACCCTTACCATTCACCCCTACCCCAACCCCCAACCCCTACCCCAACCCTTACCATTCACCCCTACCCCAACCCTTACCATTCACCCCTACCCCAACCCTTACCATTCACCCCTACCCCAACCCTTACCATTCACCCCTACCCCAACCCTTACCATTCACCCCTACCCCAACCCTTACCATTCACCCCTAACCCGACCCTTACCATTCACCCCTAACCCGACCCTTACCATTCACCACTAACCCGACCCAACCCTTACCATTCACCCCTAACCCGACCCTTATCATTCACCCCTAACCTAACCTGACCTAACCATGAACCCCTCACCCTTACTGGAATTCTAAACCCTAAGCTTAAGCTAGCATTTGTCCTCATGGGGATGTGGGAAATGTCCCTATGAGGGAGAATTGTCCTTGTTTTACTATTCTTGTGGGGACTTTGGGGGATTTTAGGTCCCCACAAGGATAGAATGACCCCCCCCCCCCCCCCCCCCACACACACACACACACTTACTTCTGTATGTAAATTAGAATCCCCAGAATGTACTGGTCCACTTCTAGTCCCTCCAGTAGAGCGCTCTTACTGTGGAGTGGAGACACGGTCAGGTTAACTAAGAAACAACAGGTCTACCTATGGGAAAAACAGCAAATGGTTGTGTTAACCTACTTGCACACAGGGCATCTCCAGGTCCCTCTCTCACAGTTCAACTGCAGGTACGACTCCAGGTCAAAACACTGCAGAGAGAGAGAGACAGACAGACGTTTAGGGTGTGTGTGTGTGTGTGTCTCTAGTCTCTCACCTGGATGTTTAGAGTTATAGTATGTAAGTTCTTGTGGGAGTATGTGTATGTTTTCACCAGTGTGCGTGTGTCTCGCTCACCTGGATATGTCTACAGTCGTGTCCCCGTGCGGGCAGCTGGATGCGTCTGAAGGTGATGGGACATTTCAGAGAGACTTTGATGGCTGTCTGCTCCACACCATCCTCTCCGTTCAGCCCTGTGGTTCCAGGGATGGTCCCACTATTGAAGTTCCTCTTAACTGAGGAGAGGGACATGGCGGGGGAGGAGACAAGGCAGGCCAGAAAATAGGTGAGAATTGCGACAAAGTCTGTCTTTCTGAGCACCAACCATGCAGTCAATCAAGTGTGTGTTTGTGTGTGTGTGTGTGTGTTCCACTCACTCTTAGACACACAGTGCTCTGCGGGCAGTAATCTCTTCTTCATTAAACCTTGCAGAACTGAGCGTACTGATGGCCTGTGGACCAGCTGCAACACAAACAGGTGGGACTGGAGGGAGACAGAGTGAGATGGGAAGAAAGGGATGGGGGAGAGAGAGAGACAGGGGGAGGTTCATTTGGATCCTGCAGAACACTTATAGACCAACAGATGTGCACATCCAGCATGCAAAATTTGCCAGGTGAAGTACTTTTCTGGCTGTAAACTGGTTGTTAAGATATCATAAAACCAGATTCCATCCAACCTGTCTCTGTTACAACCAGGTAAAGAAAGATTTTTCATGACAAGATCAAGACGTTGTTGCTAAGACCTCATATTTTAGTTTTCTGACCAGATAAAGATTTTATAAAGACGTTAACAAAACATGCTTATAGAACCAGTATACCACCTAACCATGACGTCATTAATGCAAACAGTTTTGCCCACTATGCAAAACATGTCCCATGCACCCCCCACTTACGCAGCAGCAAGCGGTGACGGTGATCTGGATGGTGTTGCGTCCCGGCTGACACACCTGCTTGAGGTAGAGGGGCTTGTGGGACGTCTTGTTGTCGCCCCTCTCGATGGTGAGCGGTGTGGCGTTCACACTCACCTGTAAGCAAGGACCAGAAACCTACATGACAGACAGGTGAATGGAGGGTCGGCTAACACGCTAGTCACAGTCGTCACACTGGCCTCAGAGCAGGAGTGCTGATCTATGATCAGGTAACCGCTGTCCATATGATCGTATTCGTTATGAGCTAAAAGGACAAACGGATCCTAGAGAAACACTCCTACTCTGAGACGATTTATGAACATGGGCCTTGGGCCACCTTCAGTATAGGGTGCAGCATTGTGGAACGCTTGAACAGAAATATGTTGTGTAGAACAGACATCCAGAGTAGAGATATTGAGTAAGGAATCATCAGTTTCATTGATGTATTTCTATCTACAATGTTCAGTACCTTGTACCCTACTGAATGCTACCCTGAATGCTACCCTGTGGCTCAAATGGCTAGCTAATTCACAGTTGTCTTTCATCAACTTGTTAACCCAGAAACCAAGGCTGGATTAACACTAGATTAGGGGTGGGCAATTCCAGTCCTCGAGGGCTTGATTGGTGTCACACTTTCTCCGTCCCTAGCAAACACAGCTGATTAATCAAATGGCATTCTAAACTGAATATCATGATTAGGTGATTATTGGAGTCAGGTGTTTTCGCTGGGGCAAACATGTGACACCAATCAGGCCATTGAGGACTGGAACTGCCCACCCTTGCACTAGATGAACTCTGCTGAGATTCCACAACAACTTTGAGATTTCGGTGCATGCCAGAATTTGTAACTTTACGCAACCATAAGTGAGAGCGCTTAGTGGAGCGTAATCCCAGCCTAACCCATTCTGATTTGGATGTGTGTACATGCACATAGATCCAGTTGTATGTGAAAAAAAAACCTGCTATCATGGGAAACGTCTGTTATGCTTTGATCGCTCTCTCTCTCTCTCTGTGTGTGTCTGTGTGTGTGTATATATTTGAATATACCTGTACATGTGACTGTACCTGTACGTGTGATTGTACATGTAATTGTACCTGTACGTGTGATTGTACCTGTAAGTGTGATTGTACCTGTACGGAAGCGGGCCAGTTAGTGTTCATCTGCCGGTCCTCATGGTGATAACACTTAAACTGCAGCTCCAGGTCAGGCCTAGGACACACACAGTCAAAAGATTCACGCACACACACACACCAGTGTCATTAATTAATAATGTGGTAAAACTCTAAACTCCACGGTATTAAAAAACACTGGATCACGTCACAGAAACGGCTGAGTGATTGGTTGAGAGGCGGTGGGCTCTGACCTCATCATGAGGGTTTTGTAGACAGAGTCTCGCAGCTGGAAGGCATGGTTGCTGACTGCCAGGTTGTGCTCCAATCGGAACGGCTCCAGCACCACGCCGTCGCGCACCGGGAAGGTCAGCCGCAGGTCGTCGCTAGGGTTACCTAAACAGGGGGAGGGGAATGAGAGTGCACAGGTACGTAACCTATGAATTGGTCCCAGGGTCATGTTCATTAAGGAACACAAAGGAACATTTTGCAAAGGAAAACAAAAATGTCCATTTCTTACTGGACACGTCCAGGCAGTCTCTTTTCATTTCATTTTTTCCTGGTTTGGTGTCTAATGAACACGACCCAGGTCTCTCTCAATACATTTCCATTAGTCCAATAACATGATAAAGGAGTGTGTGCTGCAGTAAGTATCTCACCAGTGGGGGGGCTGTAGGGAGTTGATGTTGGGCTTGATGTCAGGGCCTTGGGGGAGGTAGGGGGGCTTGATGTCAGGGCCTTGGGGGAGGTAGGGGGGCTTGGTGTCCGGTCCAGGCCCACCGGGTGACAGGTAGGGGGGCATGCTGCCTGGAGTCATGGGAGGGGTTGGGTTACCCCCCCAAAGGAGAACTGGGGTACCCCGGCATCACTCGGCCACCCTGCTGAGGGAGAGTTTTAAATAGAAGATATCATCATAAGGCTACAATACATAAAGTGAAAGGTGGATGCCTTGTCAGTTGTACAACTGAATGAAAGGTGGATGGATACCTTGTCAGTTGTACAACTGAATGAAAGGTGGATACCTTGTCAGTTGTACGAATGAATGAAAGGTGGATACCTTGTCAGTTGTACAACTGAATGCAATCAACTGAAATTTGTCTTCCGCATTTAACCCAACCCCTCTGAATCAGTTACTGTATAACACTACGGCTATAAAGACATGCATGAACACAGATTCAATTGTATATTAATTATTTAATTGTCAACTATTTTTAGATGAGTAGCATACATCAATTGTGATTTTTTATTTATTTTTACAGACAATCATCTCCATTGTCCATCATATGTCAACGTATGACTTGCATTGAAAAAACATTTAGCTCAATCTAATAGCTGACACAAAATCCCTATGTGCCACAGCCTAACATGTTCTTTATTTGGATCGCCAATTACAATTATATTATAAAATTACATTTGCAAAGGACCCAAACATTCCAAAGCAAAGGACCATCTCCTCCACACCGCTAAGCTACACACACAAGGTGGCTTACCGCATTGACAGCAGCCTGTGTGAAGGCATTGTAGCCTCCTGGTGGCATGTTACCCTGCTGCCCATTGTACTGCTGCTCCTGTTTAAACACACACACAATAATCAGTTGTGTTGGAGTGCCAGTAGGAGGCACTCTTAACTCTATTCTAAAAATATATATCCCAATGCCCCAGGGCAGAGATTGGGGACATTGCCCTGTGTATGGAGCCATCACTAAAGATCCCATGGCACTTATCGTAAGAGTAGGGGTGTTATCCTAGGTGTCCTGGCTAAATTCCCAATCTGTCCCTCATATCATCATGGCCACCTAATCATCCCCAGCTTCCAGTTGGTGCATTCATCCCCCTTCCTCTCCCCTGTAACTATTCCCCAGATCGTTGCTGTAAATGAGAATTTGTTCTCAGTCAACTTACCTGGTAAAATAAGGGTTAAATAAAACATGAAAAAATATCAGCACAAGATCGGCATCACCACAGACACTAAGAGGTAGCGGTCAGTAACATGTAGCGATTAAGAGCATTTGGCCAGTAATTGAAAAGGTCACTGGTTCAAAACCCTGAGCAGAGAAAGTGGCAAAATCTGTTGGTGTTGGCACTTAACCCTAATTGCTCATGTAATTCGCTCCGGATAATAGCATCTGCTAAATGACAGATGTAAAATACTTAATAAAAATATAAAATACTTAATAAAAATATATGTATTTAAAGTAAGGAAAACAGAATTCCATTCCACTTTCATATTTTAAAAGCTTTTATTTGTGAACAAAAATGTGAGAGATGAAAGGGAAGTAAAATAAGGCGTAAGCGGATATCGAACCCCTATTAAATGGAGGACGTGTGTGATCTTGGGTCGGCTGCATTGCTGCTAGCCCCTTTCACAAGTTAACCTAAACACAGGAGTGTGATCTCACAGTTTACCTTGTAGTACTGTGCCGGGTTGGGTGGTCCTTGCTGGTACTGTGCCATGGGGGGCATGCGCTGGTTGGGGTGGTATGATGGGGACTGGGGCGGGCGCTGCTGGGGTCCGGGGGGGGGTACTGGAGGGGCTGGCCACCATGGTACGGAGACATGCCCCCCTGAACCATACTGTTGCTGCCCTGGGAAACCCTGGGGAGGGACAGGGGGAGAGGAGGGGGAGTTTGTAAGCTCATGTTGACGCGTGTTAGCGTCTTGCATGTGTTTGCTCTGTGTATATTCTAAGTGTACCTCAGATTGGTAGGGGCGTTTGAGCCCCTGTTGTTGACCTGCTGGGTAGCCTTGGTGCTGCTGGGACATCCTCTGGCCCTGACCCTGGGAGGGGTGCGAGGGGTACCCCATGCCCCCCATTGAGGGGTGCTGTCCAGGCCGGGACTGGACCATCCCACTGGGGCTCATCCCCGGGGGGCCCCGGGGCCCACCCTGCTGGGGGCCCGGGTGGGACAGGAACTGGGTACTGTAGGAGGAGGGTCCTCCGCCCATCTGAAGACAGAAACAAAAAAAGTGGAAAAAAAGGAGAGAAACAGACCGATGAAGAGATAGGACTTACAGTGTGGTTTCCCCTCAGAGACAGATTCTGTAGACGTGTAAACAGTCTGCTAAAAAATACTTATGTTCTCCCTCTAATCAAGAGTCTGGAGCGTGTGTGGGTGTGGCAGAGCTAGTTCAGGCAGGGTGTGTAACGAGCTCTAACAATATCCCCCCAATAAATTGTTTAAGAAATAGCCCACTATTTAGAGGAAAGCTGTCCAGGTAAGCAGTTTCCTGCTCACACACACACGGTAAGGTGGAGCCTCTTACCTGGCCGTAGTTCATTTCCTGGTTCTGCTTCTCCTGGATGGCGGCAACTGTTGCCGTGGCAGTGGCGGTTGCAGTGGCAGCGGCGGCGGCAACAGCAGCGGCGGCAGCCTGGGTGAAGTCAGAGGGGGGGCGTTGGCCCATTCCCCCTCCACCACCACCATTATTAGAGTAACTAAGATACAGAGAGAGGGAGAGAGAGAGGGGGAGAGAAAGGGTGAATTATTTGCAACTCACTCCATAGTGGCCAAGCACAATGAGTGTTGATTGTGTGTGTGTGAGTGCGTGCGTCTTGCTCAGAGATGTGGGTGGGACTCCCTCTCTGATACACGTAGCTCTTGTTCTGACTCGATGAAGAACCCCCCCCAGACAGCAGTGACGCAGCCTGCTGCTTTGACAGACACACACAGCGACATAGGGAAGATCTCAATTGCATACTCCTCACGTCCCCTCTCCTCCTCTCTTTCTCAAAACCCATTGGAGGTCAAGGCCAGAGGGGAGGGACCTCAGTCTTTCTCATCCAATGGGTATTGAGAAGCAGACGAGGAGAGAACGTGGATCTTCCCATAGCACTATGACTCACACAGCATAAATAAACCTTCCTCCACCAGTAGAGTCTCCATGGGAGAAACTCTATGGCATTTCCTTGATTCCTTCTCAAAACCAATTGGATGACAAGATCAGAGGTTAGGGACCTCTGCTCTGTCCTTCTCAACAAATGGGCTTTGAGAGGAAGAGGAAACCAAATCAAATGCAATTCAAATTCTCCCCTTGTGTCTGACTGACTGGAGCCCTGGGTTGTGTTCATTCGGCTAATGAAACTTTACACATTCTGCAATGGAGAAGAAAAGTTCAGGGTTGTATTCATTAGCACAACCTTATTGTATTTGTATTTATTATGGATCCCCATAAGCTGCTGTAAAAGCAGCAGCAGCTACTCTCCCTGGGGTCCAGCAAAATTATGGCAGTTTATATAATTTTAAAACATTACATTCACAGATTTCACAACGCAGTGCGCCCTCAGGCTCCTACTCCACCACATATCTACAGTAATATATCGATGTGTGTGTGTATAGTGCGTGTGTGTGTGTGTGTATGCATGCGTCTGTGCCAATGTTTGTGTTGCTTCACAGTCCCCGCTGTTCCATAAGGTGTTTTTTAAATCTAATTTTACTGCTGGTGTCAGTTACTTGATGTATAATAGAGTTCCATGTAGTCATGGCTCTATGTAGTATTGTGTGCCTCCCATAGTCTGTTCTGGACTTGGGGACTGTGAAGAGACCTCTTGTGGCATGTCTTGTTGGGTATGCATGGGTGTCTGAGCTGTTTGCCAGACAGCTCGGTGCATTCAACATGTCAATACCGCTCATAAATACAAGTAGTGATGAAGTCCATCTCTCCTCCACCATCAGCCGGGAGAGATTGACATGCATATTATTAATATTAGCTCTCTGTGTACATCCATGTTCTGAGCCAAATGCAATTTTCCTAAATTTTCCTTTTCATGGCATCTGACCACACGACTGAACAGTAGTCAAGCTGCGCAAAACTAGGGCCTGTAGGACCCTGCCTTGTAGAGTGTTGTTAAGGCAGAACATCGCTTTATTCTAGACAGACTTCTCATCTTAGCTACTACTGCATCAATATGTTTTTACCATGACAGTTTACAATCTAGTGTTACTCCAAGCAGTTTGGTCATCTCAATTTGCTCAATTTCCACATGATCTATTACAAGATTTAGTTGAGGTTTAGGGTTTAGTGAGTGTTTTGTTCCAAATACAATGCTTTTAGTTATAGAAATATTTAGGGCTAACTTATTCCTTGCCACCCACTCTGAAACTAACTGCAGCTCTTTGTTGAGTATTGCAGTCATTTCAGTCACTGTAGTAGCTGACGTGTATAGTGTTGAGTCATCCGCATATATATAGAAACTCTGGCTTTACTCAAAGTCAGTGGCATGTCGTTAGTAAAAATTGAAAAAAGGGGCCTAAACAGCTACCCTGGGGAATTCCTGATTCTAACTCTATTATATTTTATAGGCTTCCATTAAAGAATTCCTCTGTGTTCTGTTAGACAAGTAACTCTTTATCCACATTATAGCAGGGGGTGAAAAGCCATAACACATACGTTTTTCCAGCAGCAGACTATGATTGATAATGTCAAAAGCTGCACTGAAGTCTAACAAGACAGCCCCAACAATCATTTTATCATCAATTTCTCTCAGCCAATCAGTCATTTGTGTAAGTGCTGTGCTTGTTGAATGTCCTTTCCCTATAAGCATGCCGAAATTCTGCTGTCTGTTTGTTTACTGTAAAATAGCATTGTATCTGGTCAAACACAATTTTTTCCATAAGTTTACTAAGGGTTGGTAACAGGCTGATTGGTCGACTATTTGAGACAGTAAAGGGGTTTTTACTTTTCTTGGGTAGCGTAATGACTTTAGCTTCCCTCCAGGCCTGAGGGTACACCCTCTCTAGTAGGGTTAAATTAAAGATGTGGCAAATAGGAGTGGCAATATAGTCTGCTATTGTCCTCAGTAATTTTCCATCCAGATTGTCAGACCCTGGTGGCTTGTCTTCCATACGGAATTCAAAAGTACAATTCTCGTCTTTCATAATTTGGTCTGATATACTTGGATGTGTAGCTTCAGAGTTTGTTGCTGGCATGTCATCCCTAAGTTTGCTTCTCTTGCCAATGAAAAAGTAATTAAAGTAGTTTGCGATATCAGTGGGCTTTGTGATGAATGAGCCATCTTATTCAATAAATGGAGCCAAGTTGGCTTTTTACTATCATTCTTTATATAATTTATCTTTAAACTAGACTAGTTTCCTAGTCTAGTTTATTTAGGTTAGTCACATGATTTCTTTATTTGCAGTATGTTTGCCAATCAGTTGGTCCCTTTCAACCATACAATTCAATTCCTCATCAAGCCAAGGGGATTTAACATTTTTTAACAGTCATTTTCTTAATGGGTGCTTATTATTATTTATTTTTTTACCCCCCTTTGCTCCCCAATTTCATAGTATCCAATTGTTAGTAGTTACTGTCTTGTCTCATCGCTACAACTCCCGTACGGGCTCGGGAGAGACGAAGGTCAAGAGCCATGTGTCCTCCGAAACACAACCCAACCAAGCAGCACTGCTTCTTAATACAGCGCGCATCCAACCCGGAAGCCAGCCGCACCAATGTGTCAGAGGAAACACCGTGCACCTAGCGACCTGGTCAGCGTGCACTGCGCCCAGCCCGCCGCAGGAGTCGCTAGTGCACGATGAGACAAGGATATCCCTACCGTCCAAACCCTCATTAACCCGGACAATGCTAGGCCAATTGTGCGTCGCCCCATGGACCTCCCGGTCGGCTGCGACAGAGCCTGGGCTCGAACCCAGAGTCTCTGGTGGCACAGCTAGCACTGCGATGCAGTGCCTTAGACCACCGCGTGCTTATTATTAACTGGAATAAGTCGTTTCATAAATGTGCACCGTCTGGTTGCTCCTCATTACACACCACAAACCAGCAAATATTCTTTACGTCATCAACATATGAATCACTAAAAAACTTATTGTATGACCTCTTATTCACTATATTAAGCCCAGCCTTTGGAACTTTGGTTTTCCTAGATATGGCTATTATATTGTGATCACTACATCCTATGGATTTGGATACTCCTTTAAAGCAAATATCTGCAGCATTAGTAAAAATGTGATCAATAGATGTTGATGATTTAATTCCTGTGCTGTTTGTAACTACCCTGGTAGGTTGACGGACAACCTGATCCAGGTTGCAGGCCAGTCAATATTTAAAAATTACCCAGAAAATATACCTCTCTGTTGATATCACATACATTATCAAGCATTTCACACATATTATCTAGATACTGACTGTTAACACTTGGTCATCTATAGCAGCTTCCCACAATAATGGGCTTTAGATGAGGCAGATGAACCTGTAGCCATATTACTTCAACAGTATTTAACATTAGATTGTCTCTAAGCGTTACAGGAATGTGGTTCTGAATATCGACAGCAACACCACCTCCGTTGGCATTTCTGTCTTTTTTTTGTTATAACCATGTATTGCTACCACTGTAACATCAAAGGTATTATCTAAGTGAGTTTCAGAGATTTCAGAGAATATGAATGTCATCTGTTACAAGCAAGTTATTGACTTCCTGGATCTTGTTTCTTAGACTACATATATTAAAATGGGCTATTTTTAAGCACCTTTCTGCGTTGATTGTTTTTAATTATTTACTGGGAAGCTTATCAGACGTACTCATGTTATTTACATTGGAGCTGATTATGCAACTCACCCTGCACTAAGTGGTCATCCTACTATTGCACACCACCACTCTGGTTTATAGGCTCATGATTACTGCTTACAATAGCTATAGGTTAAACAGATGTATTCGGTGCAATGTTCCAGGTAGTCCTTCCCTATTTCAGTCAATTCTTTCCTTCCATTTCATGCCTAGTGAATACCCTAGGTAGTACTCCGTTTTCTTCCATTTGATGCCTAATGAACACGACCCTGGTGAACATATACCATAAAAACAGGTCAAAAGGTGTTTACCTCTGTCCATATGGTGGTGCTTGGTTATAGGCGGTGTTGGGGCGTCCGTAGAGACCTGGTTGTCCGTAGCCCTTATCTCCATAGCTCTGGTACTGGTGGTTCACACCGGGACTCATCCCCCCACCGCCACCGCTACCCTGCATCATGTGACCTCCAGAGTTCCCGCCCGGACCCATGGGCGCGCCAAACACCTAGACGGGGTAACACAGGAAGTGGATAGGTAGTGGATACAGGTAAAAGAAATTGACATTCCATACAGTCTGCAAGGCACATATACTATACAAATGAACAAATAATGAAAAGCTGTGTCATCTACATTGTAGCAGGATTGGAATATCACTGATGCGGTTACTAACATGTTAAAACACAATCCAGGCCTTGTCAGATTTGGTGAACAACTGCTATGTAGGCGGCCTGGAATGCTGCCAAAGATATTTGCTCTCCTTCAAACAAGGTTAAATACATGGACGTAGGAGTGGGGGATGGAAGAGGGTTGGCTGATGGATGGAAAAGATGATAATCATAGCAGGATGGATGAGAGAAGGGGGGTGGGGTGGTGAGGAAGGAGACATAATTGGCCTGGTCTGTTACCTGGCTGTGCGAGGGATTGGTCACGCCCCAGACAGTGGTTACCACAGAGAGGGCGCCTGGCTGCTGATTGGTGCCTTGTTGCCAGGAGGCAGAGTCATACAGGAAGTTACCGTCACTAAGGGAGACAGGAAGCAGGGATATTATGGTATGGAGTCATGTACGGGCACGGCTTACAGACCTGGGTCTGTAATGTGCATCAAGACCTGGGTCTGTAATGTGCATCAAACATCTCAGAGTAGGGTTGCCAATTTAGTATCAGTCTTACGTTTCAGATTTTAAAAAATGAACATGGAAAGGGGATGTGATCCTAGATCAGCACTCCTACTCTGAGACGCTTGCTACATATGGAACCTGGACAGGTGAAAGCAATACCTGGTAGGTAACTGTACACCACCATAATGCTCTCTCACCTATCATAATTTGTCAGATCTGTGCAGATGAAGGAGAGGAAGCAGTTATTGTTAGTTTGTTGAAGAGAAAGACAAGTGGGTGTATTTGTAGGAGTTGAATGGCTTGTACCACATCACATCCTCAAGAGGCACTCAACAACGTTTCCATAACAACAACAAAGCAGTTACTTAGAAACCAGTATGAGCAGCCCTTCCGAGGGAGAGGAGGCTCCTGAGAGTGTGTGTGTGTCAGAGTTGGGCTCAATTCATAAATTTGGAATTGACTCCTATTCAACTCATGAATTAAAATTCAAAATTGGCCACACCAATGGCAGGAGTGTAAGTGTAATTCCACTCAGTCAAAGCATAAGAGTTTCAGCCTCCCATGTGGCTTCCGGGTTAAGAGGGCGGATGTTAATTAAGGAGAGCGGTTTGACGGGTCATGTTTTGGAGGACGCATGGCTCAACCGTCGCCTCTCCCGAGCCCGTTGGGAAGTTGCAGCGATGTGACAAGATCATAATTGAAATTGGGAGGAAAAAAAGGGGGTAAAATATATTTATAAATAAATAATAACACTAGTTTAATTGAATGTGACACGTAACACTTCCAGATACCAAAGAATATATATATCACTTTTCTCTGAAACTGTGTTCATGTACTCTAACCTTGGTGTAACGTTGTTCTTCGTTTGTAGAAAGAGAGTCGGACCGAAATGCAGCGTGGTGGTTACTCATGACTTTAATGGAAAAAGTGACACATGAAATAACTATACAAAATACAAAACAACAAACGGAACGTGAAACCTAATTACAGCCTATCTGGTGAAACTACACAGAGACAGGAACAGTCACCCACGAAATACACAGTGAAACCCCGGCTACCTAAATAAGGTTCCCAATCAGAGACAACGAGAATCACCTGACTCTGATTGAGAACCGCCTCAGGCAGCCAAGCCTATACAACACCCCTACTCAGCCGCGATCCCAAATACTACAAACCCCAATACGAAAATACAATAACCCCATGTCACACCCTGGCCTGAACAATGAATTAAAGAAAACACAAAATACTAAGACCAAGGCGTGACACTTGGTGCATAGAATAGCCAATAAAATGTCTACCAACTATTTCATTTGTTTTGCTTCTTCTTGAAGGCTTTGGGTCAACTTTAAGGTTAGGCTAATGCATTCTGGGAAATGTATTTTCCCCATATTTAAATTATTAATGAAATAGAATATTTGCATACAGATATTGTTCATTTTAAGAGTTTGTTCTGCAAATCAATTATTTCCCCCCAAAATGATATGTATATAACATGTTTGATGTTTTATGTACAGTACCAGTCAAAATGTTGGACACCTACTCATGACAGGTTTTTTTCTTTCTTTATACATTGTAGAATAATAATAAGACATCAAAACATATAAGGAATCATGTAGTAACCAAAACCAGAACACTTTTCTCAACCAGCTTCATGAGGTAGTCACCTCGAATGCATTCCAATTAACAGGAGTGCCTTGCTAAAACTTCATTTGTGGAATTTCTTTCCTTCTTAATGTGTTTGAGACAATCAGTTCTACTGTGACAAGGTAGGGGTGGTATACAGAAGATAACCCTATATGGTAAAAGAACAAGTCCATATTATGGCAAGAACAGCTCAAATAAGCAAAGTGAAATGACAGTTAATCATTATTTTAAGCTATGAAGGTCAATCAAACTATCAAGCACTATGATGAAACTGGCTCTCATGAAGACCACTACAGGAATGGAAGACCCAGAGTTACCTCTGCTGCAGAGGATAGGTTCATTAGAGTTACCAGCCTTAGAAATTGCAGCCCAAATAAAATGCTTAACTGTGTTCAATGAACAAATACCTCAACCTCAACTGTTCATGTGAGACTGCGGGAATCAGGTTTCATGGCCAAATTGCTGCAAAGAAACCACAAAGAAAACACTTTTTTGGTTACCACAGATCCCATGTGTGTTATTTCATAGTTCTGATGTTTTCACTATTATTCTACAATGTAGAAAATAGTAAAAAAATAAAGAAAAACCCTTGAATGAGTAGGTGTGTCCAAACTTTTGACTGGTATATTTATAAAGACCACACTTAATATATAATAGAACAGGCATTTTAATGCCATTGAATTTCACTGAATTCAATTATATTTCCTTTAATTCAAATTTCAATTACGTATCCTGTTTACTAATTAAAATGAAAGAATTGAATTGGAATTTATGAGACATTAAATTGAACTGAGCCCAACCCTTGTGTGTGTGTGTGTGTGTGCGGATAAGGTTACGCTCTCGAAACCACTTCCCCCCCTGAAACCACAGGAAGTGAACTCTTAAACAGGAAACTAGCACTCGGGCCAGCAGCAGCAAATCGGCAGTCAGATCCCAGAGATCAGCCAATAGCAGGATAGGTGAGAGGTCAAAGCCAACCAGAAGCCAACTGACAATCAGCTCAGCACTCCCTCTATGAGTCACTCTGTCTGTGTGTGTACCTGTGCGGAGTGGGAGGCAGACCGGGTTTCATGGAGTTGAGGGGGTTCATCGGAGGAACGGGGAGGTCAACAAGACCCTGACAGGCAGCCTGAGAGAGAGAGAGAGAGACAGAGAGAGAGAGAGAGAGAGAGAGAGAGAGAGAGAGACAGAGAGAGAGAGAGAGAGAGAGAGAGAGAGAGAGAGAGAGAGAGAGAGAGAGAGAGAGAGAGAGAGAGAGAGAGAGAGAGACAGAGAGACAGAGAGAGAGAGTATTGAAATGGTGTGTCATTTGTGTTTCATTCGTATTCTGAATAGGCCTAATTATTTTGTGATAATTTATTATTCCATGTATTATCGTTTCCTTGTCATCACCAATATCATGTCAATTGAATTTAATTGAAATGAATTGAGAGCAAAATTAGTCTCATAGCATTGAACTGAAGCAGTGATTTCACAATCATAGCCCACACAAGTTACCCTCCTCTCCCTTTTAGCCTCTGTCTCTACGTGTGCATATCCGTGTGTTTGTGTCTCAGAGCGGTAGCCTATCACTGCCTGGCATAAAGCTTCTCATAGAAGGGAGGGGCAGCAGCAGGAATTGAAGAGACCAGCCATGAAGAGGCTGCCTACACACACACAGCTCGTTAAGGGCTGAGAGAGAGAGAGAGAGAGAGAGAGAGAGAGAGAGGGGGCTTCTCTTGCACTGCCATTTCTCAGTTTTAGGATCACACGCCTTCAATATAACTTTCCCTCCATCACCGTTCCCTTCCCTCCATCCCAGTCTCTCTTCTTCACCCTCCCTTTCTGCCTCTCTTTATCTGTAAATTACTCTTCATTCCAGGGTAAGCTCCGCTAACTGACAGGCTAATTTGTTGCCAACATTAGAGCCATCTCTTTCTTCTTCGTCTCCTCTCCTCACAGAATTGGGTCAGACACCCTGCAGATTGAAGAGGGGTGTGTGTGTGTGGGGGGGGGGTATATAGAGTGACAGTTACCAGACAGAAACCTTCTCTATGGATATTAGTTCCCTTCAACCTTGTGTGCGCGAGTGTGGGTGTTCTCCTTCCCTCACTCTCTTCCCAATTCTCCCTCTCTTCCATTTCTCATTCCCTCACCCCATCCTCCTCCCATCTCTCTCAGACAAAAACACCATCCGACTGTACAGCCACCACCCCGTTTTGCCTCCTATATAGCCAACATGTGTGTTGCGTCCCTGCTGTCTGAGGGGGTTTCATGGAGTCGAACAACAGTTAAGTGTGTTAGAGAGGGAGTCCCACCCACATCTCTGACTCACACGGTCTGACACACAGGTTTGCATATCTATCATATCCTGTCTGTCTGTCACCCACTGCGAGCCACTAGGAGCAGTCACACTGTCACTCGCCGGGAGTATTTAGATGAGGCACCTTATGTCATTAAACACTGAGACCTCCAGATACCGCTCACATAAAGCTGAATCTAAATACACGACTTAGGATGGCTGTGTAAATGCAAGCTAAGAACCAAATTCAGATTATAATTTTTCTAACTGTCTACAATCAGTTTTATATATGTGGCCCATATCAGATATTGCATTACTAAGATTTGTGCATGACCTTTGAAATAGCACACAGATGCAATTATAATTTCCTATCACTGTTCCTTTACATTTTTGGGTGGTTGTCATGCAACAACAGGTCATGTGCAAAAAAAACACACAAAAAAAACGACAAAACACTTCAGAGCAACAAAAAAATGATCGTCACATATGAACCAGAATTGTATCAGGATTGAAATCAGAACTCCAATGATCCGTTTCCATGTGGTTTCTGCTGGTTAGACAATGGGGAAAAGATCAGATTGAAATCAGAACTCCAATGATCCGTTTCCATGTGGTTTCTGCTGGTTAGACAATGGGGAAAAGATCAGATTGGTATCAGATATGCCAATACATTAGAATTGGGGTGACTGTGTAAACACAGGCTAGGAGTTTTTCCCACACGTGGGCCGAAAAGCAATTTATACTACTGCGATTCATGGTTCTCCATGGAAAACGTACTGTGACAGCAGGTTGGGTGATGGAGGCATCTGATGAAAAGATAACTGACGTGCAGTCACACTGCGCACCACTAATTGGTGTGAATCAGGCATTATCATAGGCTGAACTATGACCCCTGTCCCCAGCCTGACTTCAGATGAGATAGTCCCGTTTGGTTCAGTTGGTAGAGCATGGTGCTTGCAACTCCAGGGTTGCGGGTTCTATTCCCACAGGGGACCAGTAAGAAAAGGTATGGAAATGTATGCAGTCATACTGTAAGTGGCTCTGGATAAGAGCGTCTGCTAAATGAATGTTTGAAAATATTTTTTATTTTTTTATATAATAGTGCTTTATAGCGGATCTCAACATAAAGACTTCAAACATCTGAAGTGAAGCTCCAGTTTGTTCTGCATAGCCCCTGTTTACACCTCTACTACAGTAAACCAATGTTCTCTCTCACTCTCACCCTCTCCATTCCAAGGTCACAGTGTTTACTGCTTGTCACCAGCAGGGTTGTATTAATTAGGACACTGGCTTCTTATTGGACAAGTTCAGATAGTACTTCCCAGTTTCCTTCCGTTTCGTACCTAATGAATAGGACCCAGGGCTGAGAAACACACTGATGGATTCCCTTACTGCTCTGCTGAATGTACATGGAAACTTGGCTCTGGCTCATGACTTGCTAATTGATGTTGTTGTGTAATAACAGTACAAACACACACTTACATACCACCCAAGAGACCAAACCACCCAGAGCAGTGGTGTGGGCCCACATTCACAGAGTAGAGTACTGATCTAGGATCCACACATTCCCTCCTTATAATTATGATCTAAAAGGCAAAACTGATCCTAGATCAGCACTCTTACTCAGATGCTTTGTAAGAACAAGCCCTGGCTGGTCTTCAACCCTAGTCCTGGAGGGCTACAGAGTGTGCAGGCTATTGTTTCGGCCCAGCACTAACACATGATTTAAATAATCAACTGATCATCAAGACCTTAATGGAAAAGTTGGCTTTTTTTCAACCAAATCTTTTATTTTTTATGTAAATGGCACGTTAAGGAAGGATCTTGATACCTTTTTTGTAATTTAACTTGTTTTTGAGAAACTTACCCCAAACAGCAAATCACTTCCTCATCCTCATTGTATAGTATGGGGGCCCTGAAAAAACATGAACAAAGGCTCCATTTCTCAGTATAGTGATGTCTCATTTAATTAGTTGAATCAGTTGTGTTTCCGTGGGGCTGGAACAAAAGACCTTGGAGAAGGTTGTGTGTCCTCAATCCCTGTGACTGTTTGTCTGTGTGCCTGCATGGCAGACTCACAGCCAGATGAATGGACTCCAATGACTCACATACCAGACCAGCAGTCCAGGATTAGGTGGCTTTCACCCTTTCACTTTTAACCCTTACTTGACCAGGTAAGTTGATTGAGAACACATTCTCATTTACAGCAAGAACCTGGGGAATAGTTACAGGGGAGACAAATAAGCCAATTGGAAGCTGGGGATGATTAGGTGACCATGATGGTATGAGGGCCAGATAGGGAATTTAGCCAAGACAGCGGGGTTAACAACCCTACATTCAGGACACCCGTTTAACATCCCATCTGAAAGACGGCACCATACACAGGGCAACGTTCCCTATTACTGCCCTGGGGCATTGGGATATTTTATTCTAGGCCAAATGAAAGAGTGCCTCCTATTGGCCCTCCAACACCACTTCTAGCAGCATCTTGTCTCCCATCTATGGACTGACCAGGACCTATCCTGCTTAGCTTCAGAGACAAGCAAGCAGTGGGATGCAGGGTGGTATGCTGCTGACCCACTCACTGAGAAGGATATCTGGAGGAGGGGTGTGGAAAAGGTGAAGAGAAACAAGTGAAGAGGGAAATGAGTCCAGTGCCATCGATCATACTGTCAATCACCAGAGGTACCATTGTAAACATTATCATCATTCTAGACACAGATACACACATTGTCATATGGACTTAACCCATAATTGTGTGTGGATTGACATTTAGGCCTGAAAGGCAATTGCCCATCGGGGTAGTCAGGATCATTTTTTCAGGTTGCCAGAAAATTATGGTCACTTGCCCGAAAATGTGAAAATAGCCGAAGACACAGAAATGCCATAAATTGTCAGTATTTCACTTAAACAATCGGGAAGAACCAAAAACATCAGTTTTAGTCTAGAATTATTTGCAGTTTGGTTGTTTCAAGACAAAAATTGATTTGGGTTCAGGCAGGCCTTCATTGCAATTATGATTCAAGTAATCAACTAGTTTGACGCTAGAATGTTGTCTATGCACTAAAGTAACTACAGTCTATCAATTTTCAGTAGATTTTATGGGTTAGTCTGAGATGCAAGCCAAATTCTATTGATTTGATCTAATTACAGGGACAATTCACAACGGTCAAGCATTGAATTTACAATTGTTCTAAAAGACTGCCTTAGTTGACAGAATAAACAATATGTTCATAATATTGATCATATAGGATCCAAATCAAATGTAAGTAAAATGTGCTACAAACTGACTTTTGAGAAGTACATGACTTATGATAACGCTCTCAAAGGAAACGGCACGGTAAACAGGGAAAGGGAACAGGGATGCTACAGGTCGGTGACATGTGTGCACAGTGGTGTGTATTCATGGCTGCCAAGGGAGGTCAGGCTTCCCCAAATATTTGACCAATAAATAAATTACAATTATAAAATATTTTCTCTATCATCTCTGTTTCCCCACAAAAATTGTGAATTTGCAAGTAGCTGAATCTCACTGGCGAAATGATCAGAGCGAGGGAAACAGCACCCCTCTGTCTCAGTATGTGTAGCCCCTGTATCTGACGCTGTCTGAACAGGGAAACAGCACCCCTCTGTCTCAGTATGTGTAGCCCCTGTATTTGACGCTGTCTGAACAGGGAAACAGCACCCCTCTGTCTCAGTATGTGTAGCCCCTGTATCTGACGCTGTCTGAACAGGGAAACAGCACCCCCCTGTCTCAGTATGTGTAGCCCCTGTATTTGACGCTGTCTGAACAGAGAAACAGCACCTCTCTGTCTCAGTATGTGTAGCCCCTGTATCTGATGCTGTCTGAACAGGGAAACAGCACCCCTCTGTCTCAGTATGTGTAGCCCCTGTATCTGATGCTGTCTGAACAGGGAAACAGCACCCCTCTGTCTCAGTATGTGTAGCCCCTGTATCTGATGCTGTCTGAACAGGGAAACAGCACCCCTCTGTCTCAGTATGTGTAGCCCCTGTATCTGATGCTGTCTGAACAGGGAAACAGCACCCCTCTGTCTCAGTATGTGTAGCCCCTGTATCTGACGCTGTCTGGACCAAGAGTATAACATGTGACCACCACTGTATTTGATTGATTGATTGATGCCAGCAGGCATTTAGCCTCCCTAGATAAAATACATAAATAGCCAATCGGCATTGAGCTGAGCTCAACTGTGGGTTGTCCTGGTGCAGCAAACCCCCCCCAACATCGGTAAAAAAAAGCTATTTTACAGCCTGCTTGGCATCCTGAGTGATTTTACCCACACACTGCTAGTGTGTGCGGTGTGTGTGTGTGTCTCGAACAGCAGTGAGACAGGATTTCAGGTGACAGCAGCGTTCTGTTGAGAAGCAGCAGAACCCTCAGGTCATTCATGCTGTTTGTCTGCCTGCCCATCTGTAAGTGAGAGCCAGACACATACAGTGGGTGCATTTCAGATACATAAATTCAGCTCCTGCTCTTGCATATAATTGATGCTGTGCTTGTTAATTTATCATTGAATCATAGCCTACTTTGCCAAACCTGGCCACCTCTTTAAGGAATACCTAGGATAGGATAAGTAATCCCTCTCACCCCCCCCTTTAAGATTTAGATGCACTATTGTAAAATGACTGTTCCACTGGATGTCATAAGGTGAATGCACCAATTTGTAAGTCGCTCTGGATAAGAGCGTCTGCTAAATGACTTAAATGTAAATGTAAATGTAAACAAGCACATTCGCAAAAAAAGCACTTTCGTTGCACCAATGTGTACCTAACCATAAACATCAACGCCTTTCTTAAAATCAATACACAAGTATATATTTTAAAACCTGCATATTTAGTTAATATTGCCTGCTAACATGAATTTCTTTCAACAAAGGGAAATTGTGTCACTTCTCTTGCGTTCATTGCACACAGAGTCAGGGTATATGCAGCAGTTTGGGCCGTTTGGCTCGTTGCGAACTAATTTGCCAGAATTTTACGTAATTATGACATAACATTGAAGGTTGTACAATGTAACAGGACTATTTAGACTTATGGATGCCACCCATTAGATAAAATATGGAACGGTTCCGTATTTCACTGAAAGAATAAACGTTTCGTTTTCGAAATGATAGTTTCCGGATTTTACCATATTAATAACCTACGGCTCTGATTTCTGTGTGTTATTATGGTATAGTTAAATCTAGGAATTGATATTTGACAGAGCAGTCTGACTGAGCGGTGGTAGGCAGCAGCAGGCTCGTAAACATTCATTCAAACAGCACTTTCGTGCGTTTGCCAGCAGCTCTCCATTGTGCTTCAAGCATTAAGCTGTTTATAACTTCAAGCCTATCAACTCCCGAGATTAGGCTGGTGTAACCGATGTAAAATGGCTAGCTAGTTAGCGGGGTGCACGCTAATAGCGTTTCAAACATCACTTGCTCTGAGACTTGAAGTAGTTGTTCCCCTTGCTCTGCAAGGGCTGCGGCTTTTGTGGAGCGAAGGGTAACGATGCTTTGAGGGTGGCTGTTGTCGATGTGTTCCCGGTTCGAGCCCAGATAGGGGCGAGAGGGACCGAAACTATACTGTTACACTGGCAATACTAAAGTGCCTATAAGAACATCCAACAGTCAAAGGTATATGAAATACAAATGGTATAGAGATAAATAGTCCTATAATAACTACAACCTAAAACTTCTTACCTGGGAATATTGAAGAGTCAAGTTAAAATAAACCACCAGCTTTCATATGTTCTCATGTTCTGAGCAAGGAACTTAAACATTAGCTTTCTTACTTGGCACATATTGCACTTTTACTTCTCCAATACTTTGCTTTTGCATTATTTAAACCAAATTGAACATGTTTCATTATTTATTTGAGGCTAAATTGATTTCGATTTATTATATTAAGTTAAAATAAAAGTGTTCATTCAGTAGTATTGTTGTAATTGTCATTATTACATAGAAATAAATGCTAAAATATGAATCGGTTCCGGCCTTTTCTGGTTATCCAATAATCAGTATCGATGTTGAAAAATCACTCGGTCGACCTCTATTCTCCAGGCATTGTAAAGATCTGATATTCCTCACAGGCCTGTGTAGAACGTGTGTATGTGGAATAGGCCTACTCCCAATCTCACCCACCTCTGGGTTTGACTCCATTTAGCATACAGGGGACATCTGGCCAGCCGATAGACACCCAATGCCATGTATTGTCACCTAGCCTCACCTTTAACCTCTGACACCCAGCTACCTCACCTGGCTACAGCTGGACCCCTAAATACCTGGAGCAGAGTCCCTCAACCCACGGTCTCTAGACCAGCACTGGTCCTTGGGATGTTGCTGACCGGTCCTTCAGATGTATTATTTGTGTATCGTTGTACATGTAGGTCTGGGTATAAGTGTGCGAACTAACAATTTACATATAGAAAGTCCTCATGAATACACAGGTATGTGGTGGCTGAGGTGATACACAGGGGTGATCATATTATTTGACTGCCTTGAGCTAGGTTAAGTTTGTGTTTTAGCAATTCGCAACACAGCGTCTAGTCTGATGGAAACTCACACAAAGACTATGGTGTTTAAGGAGCTAAATTGCCTACAAGGGATGTAGCTTTTTGGCGCTAATCTATTTAGCACCATCTCAGATCTCATCGTGAGGCGATCGACAGATCGCAAGATAATCTGTCAGTATACATTTGTTGTAGCCTAATTTAAAAAAACACACATTCAACCCAATTATCTCACACACACAAAACATCAACCATACTGTTGTTGAAACGTTATGCTTTGCGCGGATACAATGTAAGCAATGCACGGACACGTTTCCACTGAAATCGTGCATCGCTTACAGATAGATGTCAGAGAATTCCAAGGCAGTCCGTGCTACATCGGAGCTACCATGCTACGCATGCTGCTCGCACTTGAAATAACAATGGGAGACATTTTGTTTCATCTAACCTTGTAATATCAGAAACTGCTCAGAGGTGTTGCGACTTGCGACCCCGTTTGTTTACAACCAGACTATTTTACTGTCAGTTATGTCCACGTTTACCCATTCGAGAAGGGGACTCAACCACGTAATTATGCTAGCTACTTTGTAGCTAAATTAGCTATTGCCCTGTAGGCTACATACAGAACCGTAGCCAACAAGGCATGACCAAACTATTGTTTGCAGCAATTAAACAACGTGTTCCGGAGCGCTTATCAGACAAACCGAGATGCAGACGCTGTCCAAACGTTATACAGCACAGGCTAGTGACTGCATATTTAGTCTGGGTAATATTTGCAAATAGCTTAACGTTAGTGGCTACAGTAGGCTATTCGACAACGCTAGCCTAGCCATCTGGTGTTCTGCTGGGGCTTACCTTTGACTCCAACTACCCGTGGTTGGAATTCTTTATTTGATTCTGTATTATTCAGCTGGTAGATAGTTCCAAGAAGTATTGGTCGGTGACAATAAAAGTAGGCTATGTTCGTTATTTTTCCTTATATCCGCAACAGTGTGTCTTGTCTGTCTTCAAGTTGTAACGTTCGCTCCCATGTCTGGATGTGGCGAATCGTTTCCCCTTTAAAACTGTAGCTGGCAGCCTCGTCGAATGTGCCTCAAAAGATCCGTATCACTGCTTGTCCGGCGTCGTCACTACTCGGAATGTAAGCATGCACAAAAGTGAGAAGAATCGCTGTGTAGTAGTTGGTCCTTGCTCCGAGCAGCCGTTTTTGCCCAAGAAACTGGATTGCATACCTCCCTGACTATTGCACAATGGCCCGCCAGCTAGAATATATTCATGAGATCACGGGGCTGTTGTCTCCGACGGGAGAAAGGCATTTTTCATGTCCCTCACACACCCTACACAAGGCTAGCGACTGACTTTTCTCCTCGCCCCTAGACCAGAGTAGCTGATCATTACAGAAGGAGTCATCGAGAGAGATGTCACCCCTGCCTCCACGGTGACGTCGGTTCGGTAACGATCGTTAATCAGATTCCCATTGACGATTACATTTTGTATATTGTATATTAGGTCTGTTTCAGAATGGTAGCCTGTTTATTCAGAGGAAATGATTTAGAGTTGCAGGTAGACATCTATAGAATATAGGCCTACAAATATAGATTTCCACAGGGTAAGTGATGCATGTCTATTCTATGCATTACATTTTTATTGGAAGCAAATTAAACAATGGCCTTCATTTGTTGTCATCGTTAAAATCAGCAGTTCTCCTTGACACAAAGCATCAGTGGCAGGATAGTAATTTTCTGTTTGATACATTGGTGTGTCAATTAATTCGAGGAAGAGAGGGGTAATGGAAGGACAAAGTCACACACCTGTCCCTTTCTACAGCAGCAAGAGGGGGAGGGGTGAGCGAGATGGACCGGGTTTAGAGAGAGAGCACACTAATGTCTGTCACTTTTATCCCTCTCAGGTGTTCCCATGGCTCTGCCTGTTCTCAGGTATCTGGGAATGCCCCTTACATGCATTGTAGGGGTATAGGGGCTAAGGGAAGTATCTGAGGTGTCTAGCAGCTAATACTCAACCTTAAAAACACTTAACCGGAGTTGTGTTTAGTATGTCACAAGCACAATGTCTTGAAACCGAAAACCAAAATATGTGCTTTGTGTGTTATTGAACACATTCAGTTTTACTTTGTGTTTCAAAACATTTTGTCCCTACTAAACGTGACCCAGGCTGAGGGTAACAGATCGTACCCCTGCAGACTGAGAAGGGGGAGATGGGTTGGGTTACACCAGTGTCTGTGTATGATATAGCACTGGTAGGGGGTCTCTTGTGTAGATCAGTGCTTCTCAAACCTTTCCTCTGGGACCCCAACCCATAACTGTCGAATTCCATAACTAGCACACCTGATTCAATTTTATTATATATATTTTTATTTTATTTCACCTTTATTTAACCAGGTAAGCTAGTTGCTACTGCGACCTGGCCAAGATAAAGCAAAGCAGTGCGACACAAACAACAACACAGAGTTACACATGGAATAAACAAGCATACAGTCAATAACACAATAGAAAAAAATGAAGTATATATAAAGTGTGTGCAAATGGCGTGAGGAGGTAAGGCAATAAATAAGCCATAGTAGCAAAGTAATTACAGTTTAGCAAATAAACACTGGAGTGATGGATGTGCAGATAATGATGTGCAAGTAGAAATACTGGTGTGCAAAAAAGTAAATAAAAACAATATGGGGGTGAGGTAGGTAGATTGGATGGGATATTTACAGATTGGCTATTTACAGCTGCAGCGATCGGTTAGCTGCTCAGATAGCTGATTTTTAAAGTTAGTGAGTGAAATTTAAGTCTCCAGCTTCAGCGATTTTTGCAATTCGTTCCAGTCATTGGCAGCAGAGAACTGGAAGGAAAGGCGGCCAAAGTAGGTGTTGGCTTTGGGGACGACCAGTGAGATATACCTGCTGGAGCGCGTGCTATGGGTGGGTGTTGTTATCGTGACCAGTGAGCTGAGATAAGGCGGAGCTTTACCTAGCATAGACTTATAGATGACCTGGAGCCAGTGGGTCTGGCGACGAATATGTAGCGAGGGCCAGCTGACTAGGCATACAGGTCACAGTGGTAGGTGGTATAAGGGTCTTTGGTGACAAAACGGATGGCACTGTGAGAGACTGCATCCAGTTTGCTGAGTAGAGTATTGGAAGCTATTTTGTAAATGACATCGCCGAAGTTGAGGATCAGTAGGATAGTCAGTTTTACGAGGGTATGTTTGGTGGCGCGAGTGAAGGAGGCTTTGTTGCGAAATAGGAAGCCAATTCTAGATTTAATTTTGGATTGGAGATGTTTAATGTGAGTCTGGAAGGAGAGTTTACAGTCTAGCCAGACACCTAGGTATGTGTAGTTGTCCACATATTCTAAGTCAGAACCGTCCAGAGCATTGATGTTAGTCGGGCGGGCGTGTGCGGGCAGTGAACGGTTGAAAAGCATGCATTTGGTTTTACTAGCGTGAATGAGCTAATCAGCAAGCCCTTAATTAGCTGAATCAGTCGTGCTAGTGGTGAAATGTAACAGGTATGTGAAACAACTGGGAGTTCCTGAGGATTGGTTTAAGGAACACTGCTGTAGTAGAGAAGACAGGTTCTAAAGTGTGTGTCAAGATGGAAACTAAAAAGCTTTCCTTCCTTTCTGTGCCTTCCCTTGATCTAGTGCGGTTGGTATGTTCCACCCTAGGGCAATCACATACTGTATCATGTGAATTAGCCAGATGGGAGAGGGGGAAGAGAGGGGTGCAGTGAGAGAGAGGTTGTAGGGTGGAAGATAGGGGGTGTAGAGGGAAAGAGGGGGTGCAGAGGGAGAAAGGAGGTTGACAGGGAAAGAGGGGAGTGAAGAGGGGATGGGAGGGAGAAATCAAAGGACAGTGGGGGTGGAGAGGGAGTGAGGTGGGATGAAAAGAGGGGGTAGGAGGTGTAAATCTAGGGGGAGAGAGGGGGCTGCAGTGGGGAACGACAGAGAGGAGGGTGGAGAGGCAGAGCTGGAGGGAGAGGGTGGTGAGGAGAACAATAGATGAAGAGTGTTGTTGACTACGGCTGAACAGAGCTGCCCTCTCCTGATGTCAGGTCAGAGCAATACACAAGGGAACGTGTGTGTGTGTGTGTGTTTGTGTGGGACGACAAAGCCAGTGTTGGCAGACCATAGTGTCTGATCAGACAGTCACATAAGACTGAATACACAGTTACTACTCTGTTTATAGACACCTTATAGATGATGAATATACATGAAGTGGTCATAAAACTACAGCTGGTTTATGTGTGCGTGAGTGTGAGGGGGCAGACACACACACACACACACACACACACACACACACACACACACACACACACACACACACACACACACACACACACACACACACACACACACACACACTGACCTTGTACATTAAGTCCTGAACTGTAAAAACAGTTATTCAGTGTTAGGTACAGAGCTGTTCATAGCCCATCACTAGCAGAGATTCAGAAGCAAGGACACATTGCTCAGTATGCACTGAGGTAAGTCTGAGTTGTGTGTGTGTGTGTTTATAGGTGTCTGCAGTGTGTGTGCAGAGGTGTCTGCAGTATTCTGCTAGAGGGCAGCGTAGCGTGGAGAAAACACTCCGACCTGCAGTTTTCCGTTGCCCTGGAAACAGGTAGAGATCCTCTCCTGTTCTTCATCTTTCTCTCCTCTACCCAGTGTCCCCTCCTCCTCTCCCTCCTACTCCTCCTCTTCCCTCTTCCCCCACCGCCTCCTCTTCACCCTCCTCCTCCTCCCTTAATTCCTTCCTCTCCACCCCCGTCCTATGCCCCCTCCCCCCACGACCTGCCGCAGCGCGAACACACACACTCACCAACTCCCCACCATTCCAATTCACTGCAGTCATTTAACAACCGACTCTTCCTGACTCCCACTCCACATACTAGCACACAGAGTGAACGCACACACACTCAAGCACGTACACACACACACACGCTTACAGGGCACAGGGTCAAATGGTGCTTCAGTATTGATCTGATATTTGTGTGTGTGTGTGTGTGGTTGAGACAGGAGGATCACTATTGCAGCAATATGACCTCCAGCTAATCTCTCAGAAGAGAGGGAGTAGAGAGAAGAGAAAGAGAGAGACAAGGAGAGAAAGAGAGTAAAAGAAAGAGGGAGGGGGAGAGAGAATGTGTGAAGTGTCTGCATGTGATTATGCCTGTTTCTGCACTGCTATTGCTGCAGCTGATGATGGAGACAAAGGGAATGGAAGCTTTTTCCTTTCTTTCTCTCTCTCTCTCTTTCTATTTCTCCCTCTCCTGTGCTGAACTTCTGTCTCACACTATTTTACATTATTTTAGAGACGCTAGACACACACACAGTCACAGGTGTGTGTGCTTACCCACACATGCAAGGTAGCCTTTCTTCATTTTCTGGCCTTTCTTGGTCAGTGTTTTGTTTTTCTGTTTTCTCAGTGCATTCCATTGTGGTGACTTCTCTCTGGCCAGGGGCGGAACATTCCACAGAAATGGCTGACCCACAATAACACACACACAGGCAGGAAGAGTGAACAAGGGTCTCCACCCTCGCTCAGCCAAATACAGTAGTCCCACACACACACACACACACACACACACACACACACACACACACACACACACACACACACACACACACACACACACACACACACACACACACACACACACACACACACACACACACACACACACACACACACAACTCATTCATGTAATGACACATACTGCTCATACAATCTCTAGCAATGTGTAGTCCCTGGTTTTCCCTCTCATATTTGCAGACCACATGCCTAAGGCAAACTGATACAGTTGCCATCTGCCTCTCTACCCTCACACTCACACAGCCTAGTGACTGGGACTGGCACAGTTATTGTATCGTCGTGTATCCAAAAATTAAAGACAAAAATCGTGAAAAAAAAAAAAGATAATCATCTTAATATTCATTTTAGGAGTAGGTGGGATACAACTTTGTATTCAAGTAGATATAGTTTTACCCTATAGCAGTTTTAAATGTTTACAGGAAATGGGTAAAGTTGGTAGTCATTTGACGAGTAGAACAGCACGAACGGGAGGAGAAGCTTAATTTCCAAAAGTTCAAATGGTCAGAACAATTTTTTTGTGTGTATTTTACCCCCTTTTTCTCCCAAATTCTTGATATCCAAATGCGATCCCATTACAATCTTGTCTCATCGCTGCAACTCCCCAACAAGCTCGGGAGAAGCGAAGGTCGAGTCATGCATCCTCCAACACATGACCCGCCAAACCGCACTTTTTAACAATCGCCCTCTTAACCTGGAAGCCAGTTGCACCAATGTGTAGGAGGAAACATCGTTTATTTAACTATCGAGGTCAGCCTGCAGTCGCACGGCCCGCCACAAGGAGTCACTAGAGCGCAATGAGCCAAGTAAAGCCCCCCCAGCCAATCCTCTAACTCGGATGACGCCGGGCCAATTGTACACCGTCCTATGGTACTCCAGGTCGCGGCCGGTTGTGACACAGGCCGGGATCGAACCCGGGTCTGTAGTGACGCCTCAGAATCATTCATTTTTGAGACAGGGGTGTTCCCAAAGCTCTGCTCTATTCATTAGGTATGTCATTGCTAATTTTCAAAAATGCATTATGATGCATTACTAGCTCAAAACATTTTAAAACAATTTTGACAATAACCAAGTCTATTTGCATGACAATTAACTGTTACCCAAAATTCCATAATCCTCACAGCCCCACATACCTGTATCTGTGTGCCCTGACTACACACACACACACACACACACACACACACACACACAGTGGAGGCTGCTGAGGGGAGGACAGCTCATAATAATGTCTGGAATGGAGTCAATGGAATGGTATCAACCAAATCAAAGATGTGGTTTCCATGTGGTTGATACCATTCCATTGACATTCCAGACATTATTATGAGCTGTCCTCCCCTCGGCAGCCTCCACTGACACACACAGACATGTACACATACAGGTCCACAGGCATGTCATGCACGAACACACAAACAACTCCAACCCCTCTATCTGTCCAGAAACATATTGATAACAGACCGATGGTGTGTTTTAATAGTCCATCCTATCTTTGCCTCTTATTCTGTGTTTCCAGATCAGATTAGGGAATTAGTGGAGTATGAGGAGACAGCGCATAAAATTGACGACACCAGAGCCCCTGGATTACACTGTCTATCACCGCCACCTTGTGTTCAAGGGTGGTCTTGACAGTTACTCTTCCCACATAGCGAATTTGCCCAGATACCTGCTTTATTTCGTGCTGGATATGCAATGACAAATGATCAAATGTGCGAATAAAATAACAAGCTAGATAAGTCTATTGAGTGTAGTCAACTTTGTTCTAAAGGCAGAAATTATCTGATTGGTTTCTAAAAGGTAAATGGGCGGAGTTTAATAGATGCACGATTTTTAAAAACAGGCGGAGGTTTGAACTGAGAATCTTGTTAATTAAACTTTGACAAACAAGTTGTAATGTTTTGAAATCATTATTGTGTCACAGATAAGTGTGACAATATCGCTAAAATACAACTAGTCGCCTGACTTGAAGCAAAGAATAATTCATCAGAGCAAGCTAGCTAGCTATGCATTTAGCAACCTCAAATTAATAAATAGAGCTAGCTAGGTAGCTAGGTGTCAAATCTACAAGTCAGCTAACATTTTCTTAATTTAAATTTAATCAACTATATGAATTTAAGAACATGGGGATGGACAGATAGCTAGCTAATTTCCCCCAACATCGGACACTCTAGCGGTTGGAGGATTAAATCATTTTGAGCTCAACATTTAAATGGCCTGGAAAATAACATTACGTTTTGCAACTAAAGACACCTTTCTAGCTAGCTGACCAGCGATTTTCATTGCAGTTTATGTAAATTAAGTCATGTTTTGAGAGTTTTCAAAAAAGTTATATATATATATATACACACATACATCCATCCATACATACATATCATTTAATATCCAACTTTTTACCTAAATTATTCAAACTCATGTGAGTATTAAACTGTTATCTACTTTCTCAAAACAAAAGATGAATCTGTAAAACAAATAATGAGACAGTATTTGGTTACAACACTGAAGAAGATGATTTAATGATGAATGATTTTTAAGAGTACAGGAGGGCATACCGGGCTACGCAATGAAAAGTTGACATTCAAGTATTTTGTTTTTACTGGAAGGCTAGCCAACTAGTCAACTATCTAGTAAACACTTCGGATACGAGGCTGGTGTCTCTTTTTTTAACAAAATTAAACATATATCTTGTAATTGAACAAAATAGTAAGATGGCGAATAACTGGGGACCATGTTTTATTTTTTTAAATGTAACCTTTATTTAACTAGGCAAGTCAATTACAAACAAATTATTATTTACAATGACGGCTTATCCCGGCCAAACCCGGACCAATTGTGCGCCACCCTATGGACCTCCCAATCACGGACGGATGTGATACAGTTTGAAACCGAACCAGGGACTGTAGATGCAGGGACCTCTTGCACTGAGATGCAGTGCCTTCGACAGCTGCGCCACTTGGGAGCCCATTACCGATAATACAGGAAATATTTTTTTTGCTAAACCGCTTATCAAAAAGCTGATAGTAGTAGTATTTTCATTGAAATGTCAAACACCAATAATTACAAAACATTGATGGCTTGATCACAAGATAACGCTGTTGAATATACCGATATGATAAATACTAATGTTGAGTCATAGAATAGAGCTAGCTAGCTATGTCGCAAATATCAGTTAATCTGCTTCCACTTAATTGATCAGAATATTTAGTTGAATAAATGTAAACATTTCAATGGACTGTTATGCTTCACTGGGGGCAGAAACATAAAATGCTACGCTGAATGTAGCTTAGCTGAGCAGAGAACTATTTCCTTAAATTGAATTATGAAATAGAAATCGCTAGCAAGTTAGGTGACAAATCTGCCAGTAAATCTGTTCGTTGAATAAGTGATATAAACCAGAAAAATTGTCTAGCTCTTTTTGATGATTCAACATTATCTACTTAACCAGCTAGTCCAGTTTAGTTTAGCATTTTACATTTTTTTTGTTTATTTAGTTTATCCCACAAAATACTGATGAAGTGGGCGATTACTTAATGGTATATTTGAGACCGAGCTAGCTAGCTTTATTCTATGACTCAACATTTAGTAAGAGATCTGCAAATCAACTAGCTCTGTTTAGCTTAGCAATTTACATTGCTGTCCTCGTTTGTGTAGCTTATTCAACTTAACATTTCAATAAAACTAATGTTAGCTGACTTTCTTGTATATTTGCTAGCTAGCTCCATTCACTAATTCAATATGAGTAGCTAATTCTGTAGCTATTCTGAGTTCAAACCTATTCCATGTTTCCAAAAGTTGTGCAACTGTTAAACTCTGACCATTGACCTTTTAGAAACCAATCGGATTTGTTCTTCCCTAAACCAATCGGATTTGTTCTTCCCTGAACCAATCAGATTATTTCTGTCCTAAGAACAACGTTGACTTCACTTCATAAAAACACGCACGTATGGCGTTACGTCATATGCACAGTTGACGTGCTTGACAATTTGCCTAGTCTACGTTTCACTTTCATTTTCAGGATTGCTGGAATTTCGCGAAGAGTTCCAGATAGAAAAGCACATATTTTTGCTCTTCAGAAATTAGCTGCGGATTCGGGCATCATTTAAGTGAGTAGCCCACCTACACAATGTATCCCCGGTGCGTGACGTTAATCAATCCAATTATCAAATAGGATTGTTCAATTTGAATAATAGAAACGGAGTTAAACATTTTCAGTGTTGTAATTGACCTTGTGTCGTTTGAAAAGGGAAAGTAAAAATATTGGTGCTGTTAGGAAAACTGGGTGATTGTCAAATACATGGTTCTCGTGGACGCCACTAGGCTACTACAGTGCACAGGGCGAGACCCTATACTCATCCAAAGGGATAATTGGTTGTGTATGGTCTGATCGGTCCTTTTACTCTTGACACATTGGCTTCCGGGTTAAGCGGGCGCTGTTTGTTATGTTTCAGAGGACGCATGACTCGATCTTTTTGTCCCGAGGCCGTTGGATGAGACCGGATATAATTTGTGGGGGGAAATAAATAAAGAACCAACACACACACATACCAGAGCAGACAGGAAAGCGAGTGCTACGATTCACGGACTTCGGCCCTTTAGAGGCGAAGTTGGGCACATATAACAGGCCGTCACTGTACACACACACACACACACACACACACACACACACACACACACACACACACACACACACACACACACACACACACACACACACACACACACACACACACACACCTTCAGACATACACTCTTTTTATTTATTTTATTTTACCTTTTTTTAACCAGGCAAGTCAGTTAAGAACAAATTCTTATTTTCTTCTAATGGCCATGGTGCGTTATGAGCACAACCTGATGAAGAAACTCTTAGCTCTGTCACTGACTGAGAAGAGACCTGGGATTGAGTCCCTATCATTCTGCCCTCTGAAGTGGCTACAATGTTCTGCTGTGTAGCAAACACCTTTCGTAGCCTACAGTAGTTTAGAAGTCTTAACATCTTGGCCTATGTGACGAAAGGAATGTTCAGAATAGGGGGTGTCAATAATCTTTGTGTAATGGCAAGTTCATGACCATGGTGCTTTACTAACAGTAGTATTGCTGCCCATTACAAACCTACACTGGCCCACTATATTGAGAACCCATAACCTGTCCGCTAACAGTAGGTTGCAGTGGGCAAGTGAAATTAAATGAGACTATAGTTTAATGGAATTATAGGTCTATAGGCCTATCCAATGACTGTGGGAGGGATTTTATGCAAACGTGTCTGTGGGACGAGAGGCAACTCAAGGACCACTCCTGCAAAGCAATGTAATTTAGGTGCTGTTTGAATATATTCATGGATGGATTCTCAGTTTGTTGAAATACTTTTTGTATTTAGATCAATTATTATGTGGACACCTGCTCTTCTAGTATCTCATTCCAAAATCATGGGCATTATTATGGAGTTGCTACTAAAACAGTCTCCACTAAAACAGTCTCCACCTTCTAGGAAGGCATTCCACTAGATGTTGGAACATTGCTGCAGGGACTTGCTTCAATTCAGCAACAAGCGCATTAGTGAAGTTGGGCACCGATGTTGGGCGATTAGGCCTGGCTCGCAGTCGGCGTTCCAATTCATTCCAAGTGTGTTCAGTGGGGTTGAGGTCAGGGCTCTGTGCAGGCCAGTCAAGTTCTTTCACACTAATCTCAACAAACCATTTCTGTATGGACCTCGCATTGTGCGCAGGGGTATTGTCATGCTGAAATAGGAAAGTGCCTTACAGAAACTGTTGCCACAAAGTTGGAAGCACAGAATCGTCTAGAATGTCATTGTATGCTGTAGTTAAGATTTCCCTTCACTGGAACTAAGAAGCCTACCCCGAACAATGAAAATCAGACCCAGACCATTATTCCTCCTCCTCCAAACAAAGTTGGCACTATGCATTCGGCAGGTAGTGTTCTCCTGGCATCCGCCAAACCCTGATTCGACTGCCAGATGGTGAAGCGTGATTCATCACTCCAGAGAACGTTTTTCCACTGCTCCAGAGTCCAATAGTGGCGAGCTTTACACCACTCCAGCTGATGCTTGGCATTGCGCATGGTGATCTTAGGCTTGTGTGCGGCTGCCATGGAAACCCATTTTGTGAAGCTCCCGTCGAACAGTTCTTTTGCTGACGTTTCTTCCAGAGGCAGTTTGGAACTCGGTAGTGAGTGTTGCAGGGACAGACAATTTTTATGTGATTCAGCACTCGGTGGTCCCATTGTATGAGCTTGTGTGGCCTAGGTGTTTCCACTTTACAATAACAGCACTAGCAGGGCAGAAAATTGACCAACTGGCTTGTTGGAAAGATAACATCCTATGACGGTGCCACGTTGAAAGTCACTCTTCAGTAAGGCCATTCTACTGACAATGTTTGGCTATTGAGATTGCATGGCTGTTTGCGTGATTCAATGTGCTTGATTTTATACACCTGTCAGCAATGGGTGTGGCTGAAATAGCCAAATCCACTAAATTGAAGGGGTGTCGACATACTTTTGTATACACAGTGTATATTAGATCAATGATCATAGGCTATAGAAATAATCACTAATCTGACATCACTTGGTTGGTAGCCTAGCGTAACATCACCTATCATTCAAGAATGGGAGGACTGAAGGATGCATAGGTTATCCCAAATCAGGAGCATCGTTTCCATTATAGGCTATGCATTTATCTCAGCTATACCGCTAACTTAGGCTACTAGTTCACCGTACAGAAGCTAGTGTCTCGACCTTTAATAGGTTCTAGCAATGGACCGTAACATTGCTGTCTCAGACGCTGCTTTACCTGAACCCCAAGATGTTCATCACAGGGGTTCGGGGGGCAACTCGTGAGTCGACAGGGACATGCAATAGATCTCGGCACAGTCCGTGCATTAGGCTACATGGTCCTTCTGTAGCTCAGTTGGTAGAGCATGGCGCTTGTAACGCCAGGGTAGTGGGTTCGATTCCCGGGACCACCCATACGTAGAATGTATGCACACATGACTGTAAGTCGCTTTGGATAAAAGCGTCTGCTAAATGGCATATATTATATTATATTATTATATTATATATTATTATTATATATTATTATATATATATATATATATATTATAAGCCTATGAGGCTACTTCATTGGATGTTTACATAAAACACAATGCTATTACGCACAGATTTGTAAGTTTACCTTCCATTTCGACTTATAGGCTAGGCATAGCTGTTAGACTTTCTTTATGCACGGTGTTGGCATACGCAGGGGTTTGAAGATAACATTGTAGCGAAGGGCAATCTGACAGCAACTGATGTACGCAACTCCGTGTCTCTTCAGTCAGTGACCGTACCAAGAGAGTTATCCCCGTTCAGTGTCCTGACAACGCACAATGGCCGTTAGAATGGTATAGCATTGCTTCGGAGATACCTGGTGTTTCTGTGTGTGTGTGTGTGTGTGTGGACTGGGACCAGAAATCAGCCTTAGCATTTCTAACACACTGGGCCATGTTTTTCCTCAAGGCCCCCCACACCAGCCCATTTATTTCCTTGTAGCCCCCAGTATTAGCCAGATAACTATCTTTTTGAGCAAAAACATGCCCTCTGCCCGAAATGCCAGATGGCCAATCCACCCCTGCCACTACATTACATCCACCACCCACACTTCTCTATGAGATGAAGTGTGCATGACTTTAGAGATACAGGCAGCAATGTGATACACTAACCACCACACTGTTGTTCCTTTGCTCACCCCCTCAGACCATTAATATATTTAGCAAAAAGGAACATTCATAACTTATACCAGTGATTAAGATATTCTTAGCAGGATAATGTTAAACTTGCATGCATGATTTCAGTTTTGAGCTGTTGTAAATGTAGCCTACACACAATTTCCTATTTCTCAAAGTGGAAAAATAAGATCTGACCCAGATGAACCAACATATATATAACTGTTCCATCTGAGTGTAGGCCATGAGACCACAATGCACTGCAGCTCTGCAGAGCGTCATGGAAACTCCCTCTCGGTGTGGGCAGAAAGCAGGAAGTGGTGTGATTCTCAGGAACAGGTTTAGGTTTAGAAGTGATATACACACATCAGAATGAAAATAAATGCACAAAAGAAGACATTGTAATGACTTGATTTCTGGAATAGGCTCTTTGAGGATTTTGTTTTTAGCCTTCACCTCCAAGTCAGTCATGAGTCATCCCAGGTTTCAGCATCCCTTAGGTAGAAATAAGTCAGATTTAGAATCTGTCATTTACAGCTTTATTATTGAGTAAAACATTAATACACAGTAGCAGTTTTTGTTTGCTTGTAAATAATTGTTTTCCTTGATCATTTGCACACAAAAAACAAGTTAGACTGGCCCAGCCGGGTAAAAACTGATCAGCCAATCCGCCCCTGTGTGTGTAACAGTATATCTTTAGACAGTCCCCATTCCCGGGCGCGAACCAGGGACCCTCTGCACACATCAACAACAGTCACCCGCGAAGCATCGTTACCCATCGCTCCACAAAAGCCGCGGCCCTTGCAGAGCAAGGGGAACTACTACTTCAAGGTCTCAGAGCAAGTGACGTCACCGATTGAAACGCTATTCAAATCAAATCAAATTTTATTTGTCACATACACATGGTTAGCAGATGTTAGCGCGCACCACCGCTAACTAAACTAGCCGTTTCACATCCGTTTCATGTGTCACAACCTGACCATAGTATTCTTTGTTTTCTTTATTATTTTGGTCAGTGGGGGCCTGGGCCTTCAGTGAGGTCCTACAAAGTCCCACCCGAATTAATCCACCTCTTATTACCACCATTATGATGCCATGGCTCTAGACATTATACTTTTAGACAGACACGCAGTATAACCAGGTGTTGCGTCACCTTGAGAGAATAGCAGGGGAAGAGTACAATACAGTACAGTTCAACTAATTGGCAAGAACATACTTGACTGCAACAGAGTTATATAAATATTCTTCTTCTATCCATTTCTGGTCCACAAACTTTGAGCTTTAAGTCCCCCTCCAAAAATACAGTTCCTGTTTACCCAAAAACATGACACAATCAATGAGTCTTTTCAATATTTCACTATTTTTCTTCACCTTTTCATTGTGCAGCTCCGTTGCCCTGCGCGCTTGTTCGTTGAGCTGTAGATCCACTCGGGTGTTTTCAAAAAGCACCATTGCTTGTAAGTGGCCAGCCGTAATTTGGTGTCTCGTTGTTGCCTTGGTTAGACAACTCAAGTTTGCAAAGCCAGTGTGGCTCCAAACATCAAATCGATCACTTGCAAATAATAGGCATTCCCAGCAGTACAGTTTGCAGTGTTCCTCGGAGCCTGTGAGCCATTGATAGCGCTCGTAGTTGGAACTTTGAAAGTGGCGAACAAACCCCTTTCCCGCCTGTGACAGGCTTTGTAGCGTCGGCGTCGGGCGACCTCTCCTGACAATGTCTAACTTTTCTTGAAAAGTTCATCTTGAGAATGGCGTTATGATTATATCCTCGACCAAATCTATATCTTCTCCTCCTTCCGCCATTGTGGGTTGAAAAAACAGCTTAGTAGTACGCAAATTAATTTGTTTATCAAATTCAGTTTCCTTGTTCTGAGGTTCTGCATAAACCTGCCCATAGGACTTGCCTCTCAATATTGGTAATCCAATCAAAAGACGTGCACGCACTACGTCTGCTAGCTAGCTCCTGTGTAACACTGGAGCCAGCCAGCAGGTGTACAATAGCCAACTCTAAAGCTGATTGGTTGACACTAAATTTTCATTGCCATTCACTTTAAGCTACAAGCGCCCGCACTGTTGATTCTGAAGGCCTGCGGGCAGATTTTAGATCGCTTTGTACTTTGCTCCGTTCATCTTTCCCTTGATCCTGACTACTCTCCCAGTCCCTGCCGCTGAAAAACATCCCCACAGCGTGATGCTGCCACCACCATGCTTCACCGTAGGTACAGTGCCAGTTTTCCTCCAGATGTGACGCATAGAGACAGAAAAATGGTTTCATTTGTTTATTTATTGCAACAGCATAAATTCTTGCTGTTTTTTTATTGCTGCACCCCTACATCTTGAGGTTATGAGAAAGTGCAGTTGTCTTAGGTCTGATATCTGATTGGAGGTTAACTGTACAGTAATGCCATTGGTCATGTTGAATCCAAACAACTCAGATGTTATAAAATGGTCTCAGATTCATTGTCCTTTATCTTTGTTCCTGACCAGCTGTGGTCACACACACACACACACACACACACACACACACACACACACACACACACACACACACACACACACACACACACACACACACACACACACACACACACACACACACACACACACACACACACACACACTCTCTCTCTTATCACTCTCTCTCTGTCTCCTCCCCCCTTGAATGCCTTGTATGTAAATCCTTTCATTTTATGAGTCAGATAAACATTTTAGTAGACTTTGCATACAAATGATATAGTCTTATCATAGGTCACATGTGAGGTATATTTAATATAACCTACAGTATATGTTGATAAGATAAATATCACCCAGCATCAGGAGCAGACAGTATAAGCCTACTCCTGTCTCTCTATCTATCTCCAGGTATGGCCGATCGTAACAACAGTTCCCAAATGAAAGATGTCATGCAGGATGACGCCGCCATGCAGAACCAGAACAGGGATCAGGGGGTTAAACGCAACCCAAACGGAGAGGTCCCTGTTGGAAACCTGGTCGACATTGACAAAACTTCGGTCACCAGATCACTGCACAGAGACAGTGAGAGAGAAAGGGATGGAGAAAGGGAGAAAGAGGGGGATGGAAAGGCGGGTGGAGGAGGGGACGCAAATAGCGGGAAGGATAGAGGAAGGAAAAGAGACACGGAGGGAGCGAGGGGTGAGGAGGAGAAGAGGTCGTGCTGCTCTCAGAAGCTGAAGAAAGTCCCTCAGTGTCACGAGGAGCTGGAGCAGCTGTCCTTCAGCAGAACTCACAACGTCCTCATAGATGTAAGAGAGATAATTAAACCAGTGCAGATCAATAAAAAAGTTTGCATCTAAAGTGACAGTGAACTGGAACGTTTACACAAAACAATTACTACAAAGAGTGTCTCTCACTGTTCATTCATGTCTCTGTCTACCTCCCTATTCAGGTGAATGAGTTCCACCATAAAATGACATTAAAACCTCATTCTGGACGTCATGTGTGGCACAGTGACTTTGTTAAGATGCCCTGCTCACCAGAAAGCCTCATCAAGACTCGACGGGTGTGTTCATTGATTCATTCATTTACTGATGATCGATACATTATTTGTCAATTGATTGGTTCATTGATTTATTTGTTTGTTGGCTAATTTATTGATTGGTAATTTGGTTGATTGACTTTTCCCAGGTAACCAGCTCTGAGGGAAGTCGGTGGAAGGTGGTCTCTAAACAGCTGCAGAGTCTGGCCAATAAGACCACTGCATCAGTGGGTGACGTAGAGGTACGACACACACACACACACACACGCCTCCATTTTCCTAACATTTCCTAACACCTCCATTATCATAACATTTCCTAACACGCCTCCATTATCCTAACATTTCCTAACACGCCTAATTATCCTAACACGCCTCCATTATCCTAACATTTCCTAACACGCCTCCATTATCCTAACATTTCCTAACACGCCTCCATTATCCTAACATTTTCTAACACGCCTCCATTATCCTAACATTTCCTAACACGCCTCCATTATCCTAACATTTCCTAACATGCCCCCTCAGGCTAACCTGGGTTTAGGGTAACAGTTAAGGTAGGGGTTAGCATGTTTGACCAGTACTGTTTAACAATGATCTACATGTTTCTCTCCACTTAGAAAGCCATAAAGAAATACAACCCAAAGTATGAAGATCAATGGTCCTTTGATGCCCTGCATACCTTTGTTCAGGTCAGTTACAACTTCACTGTGAATGGTCAACTTGCCCTCCAAATACACCTCCGCTGTTTTCAATCAGGATCTCAGCGATCACTGCCTCATTGCCTGTATCCGCTATGGGTCCGCGGTCAAACGACCACCCCTCATCACTGTCAAACGCTCCCTAAAACACTTCTGCGAGCAGGCCTTTCTAATCGACCTGACCCGGGTATCCTGGAAGGATATTGACCTCATCCTGTCAGTCGGATGCCTGGTCATTCTTTAAAAGTAATTTCCTCACCAGCTTAGATAAACATGCCCCGTTAAAAAAATGCAGAACTAAGAACAGATAAAGCCCTTGGTTCACTGCAGACCTGACTGCCCTTGACCAGCACAAAAACATCCTGTGGCGGACTGCAATAGCATCGAATAGTCCCCGCGATATGCAACTGTTCAGGGAAGTCAGGAACCAATACACACAGTCAGTCAGTCAGGAAAGCCAAGGCCAGCTTCTTCAGGCAGAAATTCGCATCCTGTAGCTCTAACTTCAAAACGTTTTGGGACACTGTAAAGTTAGTACCCCAGCCACGCTCAAGGTACTAAACGATATCATAACTGCCATCGATAAAAGACAGTACTGTGCAGCCTTGACCTAGCCAAGGCCTTCAACTCTGTCAATCACTGTCTTCTTATCGGCAACTCAATAGCCTTGGTTTTTCTAATGACTGCCTTGCCTTGTTCACCAACTACTTTGCAGACAGAGTTCAGTGTGTCAAATCGGAGGGCATGTTGTCTGGACCTCTGGCAGTCTCTATGGGGGTACCACAGGGTTCAATTCTCGGGCCGACTCTTTTCTCTGTATATATCAATGACGTCGCTCTTGCTGCGGGCGATTCCCTGATCCACCTCTACACAGACAACACCATTCTGTATACTTCTGGCCCTTCCTTGGACACTGTGCTAACTAACCTCCAAACGAGCTTCAATGCCATACAACACTCCTTCCGTGGCCTCCAACTGCTCTAGTAAAACCAAATGCATGCTTTTCAACCGTTCGCTGCCCGCACCCGCCCGCCCGACTAGCATCACCACCCTGTACGGTTCCGAGCAAGAATATGCGGACAACTATAAATACCTAGGTGTCTGGTTAGACTGTAAACTCTCCTTCCAGAGTCATATTAAACATCTCTAATCCAAAATCAAATCTAGAATCGGCTTTCTATTTCGCAACAAAGCCTCCTTCACTCACGCTGCCAAACTTACCATTGTAAAACTGACTATCCTACCGATCCTCAATTTCAACGATGTCATCTACAAAATAGCTTCCAATACTCTACTCAGCAAACTGGATGCAGTCTATCACAGTGCCATCCGTTTTGTTACCAAATCACCTTATACCATCCACCACTGCGTCCTGTATGCTCTAGTCGGCTGGCCCTCGCTACATATTCGTTGCCAGACCCACTGGCTCCAGGTCATCTAAGTCTATGCTAGGTAAAGCTCCGCCTTATCTCAGTTCACTTGTCACGATAACAACACCCACCTGTAGCACACGTTGCAGCAGGTATATCTCACTGATCATCCCCAAAGCCAACACCTCATTTGGCCACCTTTCCTTCCAGTTCTCTGCTGCCAGTGACTGGAACAAATTGCTGAAGTTGGAGACTTTTATTTCCCTCACCAACTTTAAACATCAACTATCTGAGCAGCTAACCGATTGCTGCAGCTGTACATAGTCCATCTGTAAATAGCCCACCCAATCTACCTACCTCATCCCCATACTGTTTTTATTTACTTTTCTGCTCTTTTGCACACCAGTATCTCTACCTGCACATCATCACCTGCTCATTTATCACTCCAGTGTTAATCTGCTAAATTGTAATTATTCACTCCTATGGCCTATTTATTGCCTATCTCATACCTTTTGCACACACTGTATATAGACTTTCTTTTTTCTACTGTGTCATTTACTTGTTTATTGTGTTGTCTTGTTTATTGTTTACTCCATGTGTAACTCTGTGTTGTTGTCTGTGTCACACTGCTTTGCTTTATCTTGGCCAGGTCACAGTTGTAAATGAGAACTTGTTCTCAACTAGCCTACCTGGATAAATAAAGGTGATTTAAATATATATATATATATATTTTATTTTATTTTGTTACATATATTCTCCTTTCCCTCTTCTCTAGAAATCACCCAAAGAAGAGAAATACTACACGTCTGTTTTTCCGAAGATAGCAGAGCTGGCCTCCAGCCTGCCTCACTATATCAAGAAGGTAACAACATAGGAACTGAATGATGTACTATGGTACAGAGGTATAATTCTATGTAGGGCACAGAGGTAGTGGACTATGTAGGGCACAGAGGTAGTGGACTATGTAGGGCACAGAGGTAGTGGACTATGTAGGGCACAGAGGTAGTGGACTATGTAGTGTGACAGACCAGGTCGTTTGGTCAAGACGTTTACACAGATCAGACACGGACAGAGTAGGATTAGCTCGGTTTCAAGGGTGTTTATTTAAATAATGAATCAAATTAAGAAAAGGATAGGTCTCCCCCATGAGACCCTACAGCGGTAGTGGACTATGTAGGGCACAGAGGTAGTGGACTATGTAGGGCACAGAGGTAGTGGACTATGTAGGGCACAGAGGTAGTGGACTATGTAGGGCACAGAGGTAGTGGACTATGTAGGGCACAGAGGTAGTGGACTATGTAGGGCACAGAGGTAGTGGACTATGTAGGGCACAGAGGTAGTGGACTATGTAGGGCACAGAGGTAGTGGACTATGTAGGGCACAGAGGTAGTGGACTATGTAGGGCACAGAGGTAGTGGACTATGTAGGGCACAGAGGTAGTGGACTATGTAGGGCACAGAGGTAGTGGACTATGTAGGGCACAGAGGTAGTGGACTATGTAGGGCACAGAGGTAGTGGACTATGTAGGGCACAGAGGTAGTGGACTATGTAGGGCACAGAGGTAGTGGACTATGTAGGGCACAGAGGTAGTGGACTATGTAGGGCACAGAGGTAGTGGACTATGTAGGGCACAGAGGTAGTGGACTATGTAGGGACACAGAGGTAGTGGACTATGTAGGGCACAGAGGTAGTGGACTATGTAGGGCACAGAGGTAGTGGACTATGTAGGGCACAGAGGTAGTGGACTATGTAGGGCACAGAGGTAGTGGACTATGTAGGGCACAGAGGTAGTGGACTATGTAGGGCACAGAGGTAGTGGACTATGTAGGGCACAGAGGTAGTGGACTATGTAGGGCACAGAGGTAGTGGACTATGTAGGGCACAGAGGTAGTGGACTATGTAGGGCACAGAGGTAGTGGACTATGTAGGGCACAGAGGTAGTGGACTATGTAGGGCACAGAGGTAGTGGACTATGTAGGGCACAGAGGTAGTGGACTATGTAGGGCACAGAGGTAGTGGACTATGTAGGGCACAGAGGTAGTGGACTATGTAGGGCACAGAGGTAGTGGACTATGTAGGGCACAGAGGTAGTGGACTATGTAGGGCACAGAGGTAGTGGACTATGTAGGGCACAGAGGTAGTGGACTATGTAGGGCACAGAGGTAGTGGACTATGTAGGGCACAGAGGTAGTGGACTATGTAGGGCACAGAGGTAGTGGACTATGTAGGGCACAGAGGTAGTGGACTATGTAGGGCACAGAGGTAGTGGACTATGTAGGGCACAGAGGTAGTGGACTATGTAGGGCACAGAGGTAGTGGACTATGTAGGGCACAGAGGTAGTGGACTATGTAGGGCACAGAGGTAGTGGACTATGTAGGGCACAGAGGTAGTGGACTATGTAGGGCACAGAGGTAGTGGACTATGTAGGGCACAGAGGTAGTGGACTATGTAGGGCACAGAGGTAGTGGACTATGTAGGGCACAGAGGTAGTGGACTATGTAGGGCACAGAGGTAGTGGACTATGTAGGGCACAGAGGTAGTGGACTATGTAGGGCACAGAGGTAGTGGACTATGTAGGGCACAGAGGTAGTGGACTATGTAGGGCACAGAGGTAGTGGACTATGTAGGGCACAGAGGTAGTGGACTATGTAGGGCACAGAGGTAGTGGACTATGTAGGGCACAGAGGTAGTGGACTATGTAGGGCGCAGAGGTAGTGGACTATGTAGGGCGCAGAGGTAGTGGACTATGTAGGGCGCAGAGGTAGTGGACTATGTAGGGCGCAGAGGTAGTGGACTATGTAGGGCGCAGAGGTAGTGGACTATGTAGGGCGCAGAGGTAGTGGACTATGTAGGGCGCAGAGGTAGTGGACTATGTAGGGCGCAGAGGTAGTGGACTATGTAGGGTGCAGAGGTAGTGCACTATGTAGGGTACAGATTGTAGAGGTACTGAATGTGTGTTCTCTACTCAGTCTGATGTGTGTGTGTGTTGTGTGTTGTGTGTGTGTGTGTGTGTGTGTGTGTGTGTAGGCTATCCCTCTACTCCAGAAGGGCCAGACTCAGTCCATCACGTTGTCCCAGAGACAGATAGCTTGTCTGCTGGCCAACGCCTTCTACTGCACCTTCCCCCACCGCAACTCTCCCAACCCCAGAGCAGAGTACCACAACTACCCCACCATCAACTTTAACAGGTCAGAACACACACAACAAACTCCACTGAGGACCCACACACATAGAGACAAACACAAAGTATTCCAACTTCAACATGTGACCACTCTATCTCTCTGTGTTGTCAGTCTGTTTGAAAAGTGGTCTGAGAGGAAGAGAGAGAAGCTGAGAGCCCTCCTTCATTACTTCCACACTGTCACAGACCCAGGTACGTTACTACCACACACTACTATAGTCACTATAATGACTGGAATACAAGTGCTGTAGTGTACTGTAGTGTACAGAATGAGTGTAATATGTAGGTTAAAGGAACCTATTTAAGACCGTCTGATGAGTGTCGATGAGGAATACCCTCTGATAATAGTTGCTGTGGGAACCAGGTTTACCTGTTTGAACTTTGACCCTTGTTGCCATGACAGCGACCAGGCCCAATGGACTGGTGACCTTTGAGAGGCGCTACATCAGAGACAAAGACATGCCCTACTGGGGGAGGTACACTCACTCACTCACTCACTCACTCACTCACTCACTCACTCACTCACTCACTCACTCACTCACTCACTCACTCACTCACTCACTCACTCCTAATATGTCCCCTCTTGTCTTTCTCTGCGTGTCAGTTGTAAGGAGACTGTTCCTAAACTCCACGTCACCTCAGCAGGCTGCATAGAGGAACAGGGAGCAGGGATGTTACAGGTTGGTGACATCTACTGGCTTGTGTGTGTAACACTGTATAAGTGTGTGTTTGTGAATTTTTGACTGTGTGTGTGTGTGTGTGTGTGTGTGTGTGTGTGTGTGTGTGTGTGTGTGTGTGTGTGTGTGTGTGTGTGTGTGTGTGTGTGTGTGTGTGTGTGTGTGTGTGTGTGTGTGTGTGTGTGTGTGTGTGTGTGTAATGCTGTATGTGTTTGTGAATTTGTGAGTGTGTAATGCTAAGAGTGTGTGTGTGTTGCAGGTGGACTTTGCCTGTAACGTGATAGGAGGTGGAGTGTTGGGCTCAGGTCTGGTTCAAGAGGAGATTCTGTTCCTGATGAACCCTGAACTCATCATATCTCGACTCTTCACTGAGAAACTAGGAGACAATGAGTGTCTCTTCATCAGAGGTGTGTGTGTGTGTGTGTGTGTGTGTGTGTGTGTGTGTGTGTGTGTGTGTGTGTGTGTGTGTGTGTGTGTGTGTGTGTGTGTGTGTGTGTGTGTGTGTGTGTGTGTGTGTGTGTGTGTGTGTGTGTGTGTGTGTGTGTGTGTGTGTGTGTGTGTGTGTGATCACAGGTTATATCATCTCTCCTCCTCTCCCTTTCTCTCCGTTACATTTTCTCTCTCTCTCTCTCGCTGTAGGTTCTCAACAGTTCAGTCAGTACAGTGGCTACAGTGACACTTTTAAGTGGGAAGGGCCTCACAGAGACGACATTGAGAGGTGAACACACTCACTCACTCACTCACTCACTCACACACTAAAGTCCATGATTGCTCTGCCTGTGTTTGCAGGGATGAGTGGCAGAGGCTACACAGACAGATTGTGGCCATGGATGCTCTCCACTTCAGACACCAGAGAGAACAGTACAACATGAAACAGGTCACCAGGGAACTCAACAAGGTGAGAACCAACCCTCCTCTCCTGTAGGGGCCAGATTACAGCTGATTAGTAGAATCAGCTAGAGCAGGGCTGGAGATAAATCTGATGTCGGTGGTGTCCTGTAATATCCTCCCTCAGGCGTACTGTGGCTTTAAGGCAGATGACAACACTTCCCCAGACTTCCTTCCTGACATCGCCACGGGAAACTGGGGCTGCGGAGCCTTCAATGGAGACCCCAAACTTAAAGGTACCCCTAACTGTTAACCCCTTACTCAAAGGTACCCCTAACTGCTAACCCCTTACTTAAAGGTACCCCTAACTGTTAACCCCAAACTTAAAGGTACCCCTAACTGCTAACCCCTTACTTAAAGGTACCCCTAACTGCTAACCCCTTACTTAAAGGTACCCCTAACTGCTAACCCCATACTTAAAGGTAACCCTAACTGTTAACCCCTCACTTAAAGGTACCCCTAACTGTTAACCCCTCACTTAAAGGTACCCCTAACTGTTAACCCCTTACTTAAAGGTACTGTTAACCCCAAATTTAAAGGTACCACTAACTGTTGACCCTGGCTCCTAACTCCCCAAACAATAACTCAACTCTACCCACAGGATATTCCACATAGACCCACTCTGAAAATTCACAGAAAATTACACTGTGATCTGATTGGTTGTTTGTCCCCTCCCAGCTTTGGTACAGCTGATGGCTGCAGCCAGGGCCAAGAGGGGCGTGTCCTTCTTCACATTCAATAACTTCATCTTGGAGAGAGAGCTGCAGGACATGCACCACCTACTGGTCACACACAGAACTACAGTGGGTGAGTTAGTACACACAGAACTACAGTGGGTGAGTTAGTACACACAGAACTATAGTGGGTGAGTTAGTACACACAGAACTACAGTGGGTGAGTTAGTACACACATAACTACAGTGGGTGAGTTAATACACACAGAACTACAGTGGATGTGTTAGTACACACAGAACTATAGTGGGTGAGTTAGTACACACAGAACTACAGTGGATGTGTTAGTACACACAGAACTACAGTGGATGTGTTAGTACACACAGAACTACAGTGGATGTGTTAGTACACACAGAACTACAGTGGATGTGTTAGTACACACAGAACTACAGTGGATGTGTTAGTACACACAGAACTACAGTGGATGTGTTAGTACACACAGAACTACAGTGGATGTGTTAGTACACACAGAACTACAGTGGGTGAGTTAGTACACACAGAACTACAGTGGATGTGTTAGTACACACAGAACTACAGTGGGTGAGTTAGTACACACAGAACTACAGTGGGTGAGTTAGTACACACAGAACTACAGTGGATGTGTTAGTACACACAGAACTACAGTGGGTGAGTTAGTACACACAGAACTACAGTGGATGTGTTAGTACACACAGAACTACAGTGGGTGAGTTAGTACACACAGAACTACAGTGGATGTGTTAGTACACACAGAACTACAGTGGGTGAGTTAGTACACACAGAACTACAGTGGGTGAGTTAGTACACACATAACTATAGTGGGTGAGTTAGTACACACAGAACTATAGTGGGTGAGTTAGTACACACAGAACTACAGTGGGTGAGTTAGTACACACATAACTATAGTGGGTGAGTTAGTACACACAGAACTATAGTGGGTGAGTTAGTACACACAGAACTACAGTGGGTGAGTTAGTACACACATAACTATAGTGGGTGAGTTAGTACACACAGAACTATAGTGGGTGAGTTAGTACACACAGAACTATAGTGGGTGAGTTAGTACACACATAATTACTACACTCCAGAGTATGTGATCTGAGTTGAGTGGTCAGGAATCCCGCTCATTGCTCCTGCTGCTCTGGCGTTCCATCTCCTTTCCAACCGCTCCGCTAAAAACCGCTCTGCACTCAAAAAATACAAATAAATGCTGCTCTTAATTCGCTCCATTCATTCAAATCACAGTTGAACCAAAAACCCATCTATTGTAACTTCCTGGACCTACAGTACCATTTGGTTTTGAAGGATTGAAACCAAACCATTTGATTTGAATGAAAAGTATTTTAATACAAAGAAATACATTGTGAAGCATTTGCAAGTGCGACACAATTGGCTGGTAGGGACATAAAGTGTTCAACATTTTGATGTATTAAATCATTATAGTCTATACATTGCACATATAGGCTGTGACTTACTTACAATTAAATACAAATTAAACGAAAAATGTCTTATTAGACTCAGTCTACAGTGCCTTTGAATTAATTTTTAGAAACACAAGTTTGGCCAGTCTGTGGCTTCAGGCTCATGTGATGGTGCCTGGAGTCCAGAAGCACAGAGTATCTTCGCTGCACTTGCAGAGCCGCTGGGGATGCTAACACCCTTTTGGCCACTCTTGCCATCCTGGGCAGAGATGCAGAGTTGTTTTTTTTTTCTCTCTCTAAGTCATCCTAAAGGTTTTTAGGCAAAATAACCCAATCAAAAGGGAAGCTCTTTGAAATTGGGAATATGCCAGGCCTATTGGGCCAAAATCAATGATGGCCTAATGTATAGATAATAGAACAAAAATGACCTAAACTTTTAAGAGATCAGATTTTTTGTTTATAAATACTTAGCTACAATGACAGTTATCTACGCACCTCTTTCTTTCTGCATTTGAGATGTGTCCTTAGAGATTCCACAATGATTATTTAGTTGTGGACACCTCATCACTCCCTCTCTTGCTCTTGGTCCTCATCTTTGTAAGTCACCTTGATTTTGCACCTGTGTGTTTTATCAGTTTCTTTATGAAAATATTTAGTAGCTAAAGCAAGTGGCTCTAGCAGCACACAAGTAGACTATAAATGCATGCTGGGCGGGGGGCGTGCCCTGAGCTCCTGAAGTGAGAGAAATTGGAGCGGGCGAGAAGGCTGACGCTCCAGCCTTTGGGAATCTCGCTCCGCGCTCCAGTCAAATTGGGCAGCCTCCGCTCCTCACTCCGCTCCAGCTCCACTCTGCTCACTTACAGTTGAAGTCAGAAGTTTACATACACCTTAGCCAAATACATTTAAACTCCAGTTTTTCACAATTCCTGACATTTAATCAGAGTAAAACTTTGCTGTCTAAGGTCAGTTTGGATCACCACTTTATTTTAAGAATAAAGAATGTGAAATGTCAGAATAATAGTAGAGAGAATGATTTATTTCAGGTTTAATTTCTTTCATCACATTCCCAGTGGGTCAAAAGTTTACATACACTCAATTAGTATTTGGTAGCATTGCCTTTAAATTGTTTAACTTGGTTCAAATGTTTCGAGTAGCCTTCAACAAGCTTCCAACAATATGTTGGGTGAATTTTGGCTCATTCCTCCTGACAGAGCTGGTGAAACTGAGTCAGGTTTGTAGGCCTCCTTGCTCGCACATGCTTTTGTGATGGCCACTCCAATAATTTGACTTTGTTGTCCTTAAGGCATTTTGCCACACCTTTGGAAGTATGCTTGGGGTAATTGTCCATTTCGAAGACCCATTTGCAACAAAGCCTTAACTACCTGACTGATGTCTTGAAATCTTGCTTCAATATATCCACATGATTTTCCTTCCTCGTGATGCTGTCTATTTTGTGAAGTGCACCAGTCCCTCCTGCAGCAAAGCACCCCCACAACATGATGCTGCCACCCCCGTGCTTCACGGTTGGGATGGTGTTCTTCTGCTTGCAAGCCTCCCCCTTTTTCCTCCAAACATAATGGCCAAACAGTTCTATTTTTGTTTCATCAGACGAGAGGATATTTCTCCAAAAAGTACCATCTTTGTTCCCATGTGCAGTTGCAAACTGTAGTCTGGCTTTTTTATGGCTGTTATGTAGCAGTGGCATCTTCCTTACTGAGCGGCCTTTTAGGTTATGTCGATATAGGACTCATTTTACTGTGGATATAGTTACTTTTGTACCTGTTTTCTCCAGCATCTTCACAAGGTCCTTTGCTGTTGTTGTGGGATTGATTTGCACTTTTTGCACCAAAGTACATTCATCTCTAGGAGACAGAACGCATCTACTTCCTGAGCGGTATGACAGCTGCGTGGTTCCATGGTGTTTATACTATTGTTTGTACAGATGAACGTGGTACCTTCAGGCGTGTGGAAATTGCTCCCAAGGATGAACCAGACTTGTGAAGGTCTACAATGTTTTTCTGCGGTCTTGGCTGATTTCTTTTGATTTCCCATGATGTCAAGCAAAGAGGCACTGAGTTTGAAGGTAGGCCTTGAAACACATCCACAAGTACAGGTACACCTCCAATTGACTCAAATGACTTTCAGAAGCTTCTAAAGCCATGACATAATTTTCTGGAATTTTCCAAATTGTTTAAAGGCACAGTCAACTTAGTGTATGTGACTTCTGACCCACTGGATTTGTGATACAGTGAAATAATCTGTCTAAAAAACAATTGTTGGAAAAATTACTTGTGTCATGCAGAATGTAGATGTCCTAACCGACTTGCCAAAACTATAGTTTGTTAACAAGAAATTTGTGGAGTGGTTGAAAGGCGAGTTTTAATGACCCCAACCTAAGTGTACGTAAACTTCCGACTTCAATAGTGCTCTGATACACACAGACCTACAGAGGGTGAGTTAGTACACACAGAACTACAGAGGGTGAGTTAGTACACACAGAACTACAGAGGGTGAGTTAGTACACACAGAACTACAGAGGGTGAGTTAGTACACACAGAACTACAGAGGGTGAGTTAGTACACACAGAACTACAGAGGGTGAGTTAGTACACACAGAACTACAGAGGGTGAGTTAGTACACACAGAACTACAGAGGGTGAGTTAGTACACACAGACCTACAGAGGGTGAGTTAGTACACACAGACCTACAGAGGGTGAGTTAGTACACACAGACCTACAGAGGGTGAGTTAGTACACACAGACCTACAGAGGGTGAGTTAGTACACACAGAACTACAGAGGGTGAGTTAGTACACACAGAACTACAGTGGGTGAGTTACCATAGTACAGACTCAGATCTACAGTGGGTGAGTTACCATAGTACAGACTCAGATCTACAGTGGGTGAGTTAGTACACACAGAACTACAGTGGGTGAGTTACCATAGTACAGACTCAGATCTACAGTGGGTGAGTTATCATAGTACAGACTCAGAACTACAGTGGGTGAGTTACCATAGTACAGACTCAGATCTACAGTGGGTGAGTTATCATAGTACAGACTCAGATCTACAGTGGGTGAGTTACCATAGTACAGACTCAGATCTACAGTGGGTGAGTTACCATAGTACAGACTCAGATATACAGTGGGTGAGTTACCATAGATAGTAGACACTAGGAACTACAGCGGGTGAGTAACTATAGTAACTACACTGAACAAAAATATAAACGATACATGCAACAATTTCAAAGATTTCAAAGAAGTCACAGTTCATAAAATGAAATCAGTCAATTGAAATACATTCATTAGGCCCTAATGTATTGATTTCACATGACTGGGAATACAAATATGCATCTGTTGGTCTCCGATACAGTTGTGTACAGATCTTTGCAACATGGGGCTGTGCATTATCATGCTGAAACATGAGGTGATGGCGGCAGATGAAGGGCATAACAATGGGCCTCAGGATCTCATCCGTGAATGGCTCACTTCTCCAGTGTGCCAGTGGCCATCGAAGGTGAGCATTTGCCCACTGAAGTTGGTTACAACGCCGAACTGCAGTCAGGTCAAGACCCTGGTCAGGACGACGAGCACGCAGATGAACTCCCCTGAGGCGGTTTCTGACAGGTTGTACAGATATCCTTCGGTTGTGCAAACCCAGAGTTTCAAGTTTCATCAGCTGTCCGGGTGGCTGGTCTCAGACGATCCCGCTGGTGAAGAAGCCGGATGTGGAGGTCCTGGGTTGGCGTGGTTACATGTGGCCTGAGGTGAAGAAGCCGGATGTGGAGGTCCTGGGTTGGCGTGGTTACATGTGGCCTGAGGTGAAGAAGCCGGATGTGGAGGTCCTGGGTTGGCGTGGTTACATGTGGCCTGAGGTGAAGAAGCAGGATGTGGAGGTCCTGGGCTGGCGTGGTTACATGTGGCCTGAGGTGAAGAAGCCGGATGTGGAGGTCCTGGGTTGGCGTGGTTACATGTGGCCTGCGATATTGAGGCCTGTTGGACGTACTGCCAAATTCTCTAAAACAACGTTAGAGGTGGCTTATGGTTGAGAAATTACCATTAAATGATCTGGCAACAGCTCTGGTAGACATTCCTGCAGTCAGCATGCCTATTATTGCACGCTCCCTCAAAACTTGAGACATCTGTGGCATTGTGTTGTGTGACAAAACTGCACATTTTAGTTTGCTTTTATTGTCCTCAGCACAAGATGCATCTGTGTAATGATCATGCTGTTTAATCAGCTTCTTGATATCAAATCAAAATCAAATCAAATGTATTTGTCACATACACATGGTTAGCAGATGTTAATGCGAGTGTAGCGAAATGCTTGTGCTTCTAGTTCCGACAATGCAGTAATAACCAACAAGTAATCTAACCTAACAATTCCGACAATGAAGTAATAACCAACAAGTAATCTAACCTAACAATTCCATAACTACTACCTTATACACACAAGTGTAAAGGGATAAAGAATATGTACATAAAGATATATGAATGAGTGATGGTACAGAACGGCATAGGCAAGATGCAGTAGATGGTATAGAGTACAGTATATACAGTGCCTTGCGAAAGTATTCGGCCCCCTTGAACTTTTGCCACATTTCAGGCTTCAAACATAAAGATATAAAACTGTATTTTTTTGTGAAAAATCAACAAGAAGTGGGACACAGTCATGAAGTGGAACGACATTTATTGGATATTTCAAACTTTTTTAACAAATCAAAAAGAAGTTTAAAGCCGGATTTGGATACAAAAAGATTTCCCAAGCTTTAAACATCCCATGGAGCACTGTGCAAGCGATAATATTGAAATGGAAGGAGTATCAGACCTGTTTTCTTAACCACAACACGATGGATCCATAAAGAATTACTGTGGGAATAAATATGACTGAATAATGAAAATATGGGAATAAAGTAGGCTAATGCAATTGAAGGCATAAGATTGTTGCTTAATGAAACTCCAATAGCATGAGCCTACCTGTGTGTTGTCAACTATTTAAGCACTGTTTTCAGACAACGTGGAACTCTTGACAAATCAAGGTTGCCATACAATTGGCGACAGATTTCCTTGTGAATATTCTAAAAACCGCATAAAGGAAATATGCACATTTTCCCACCAGTGTGTTTCTACCAAATGGACTTGTTGCGGATAAAAAAATCACTCTTGATGACATAGCGCACACAAAAAGTAATGAATGTACCAAATTCAATGTGTACAACAGTGAGAATATATTTGTTTGTCAAACAGCAGTCACGCATCGATCATCATGTCACCAGAATAAGAGCCTCTAAATTTATTGGAAAGGAGCATCAAGATCATCACCGTGCACTTTCACCACACTGTGAAGTTCATCATAACTGATTTCATCTGCAGCCTAATGAACTGCATCGTTTCCTGAGGAGTCGTAGTGGGAGGACCACACATGTCATCGTTTCCTGAGGAGTTGTAGTGGGAGGACCACACACGTCATCGTTTCCTGAGGAGTCGTAGTGGGAGGACCACACATGTCATCGTTTCCTGAGGAGTTGTAGTGGGAGGACCACACACGTCATCGTTTCCTGAGGAGTCGTAGTGGGAGGACCACACATGTCATCGTTTCCTGAGGAGTTGTAGTGGGAGGACCACACATGTCATCGTTTCCTGAGGAGTTGTAGTGGGAGGACCACACATGTCATCGTTTCCTGAGGAGTTGTAGTGGGAGGACCACACATGTCATCGTTTCCTGAGGAGTCGTAGTGGAAGGACCACACATGTCATCGTTTCCTGAGGAGTCGTAGTGGGAGGACCACACATGTCATCGTTTCCTGAGGAGTCGTAGTGGAAGGACCACACATGTCATCGTTTCCTGAGGAGTCGTAGTGGAAGGACCACACATGTCATCGTTTCCTGAGGAGTCGTAGTGGGAGGACCACACATGTCATCGTTTCCTGAGGAGTCGTAGTGGGAGGACCACACATGTCATCGTTTCCTGAGGAGTCGTAGTGGGAGGACCACACATGTCATCGTTTCCTGAGGAGTCGTAGTGGGAGGACCACACATGGCATCGTTTCCTGAGGAGTTGTAGTGGAAGGACCACACATGTCATCGTTTCCTGAGGAGTCGTAGTGGAAGGACCACACATGTCATCGTTTCCTGAGGAGTCGTAGTGGGAGGACCACACATGTCATCGTTTCCTGAGGAGTTGTAGTGGGAGGACCACACATGTCATCGTTTCCTGAGGAGTTGTAGTGGGAGGACCACACATGTCATCGTTTCCTGAGGAGTCGTAGTGGGAGGACCACACATGTCATCGTTCCCCGAGTCGTAGTGGGAGGACCACACATGTCATCGTTTCCTGAGGAGTCGTAGTGGGAGGACCACACATGTCATCGTTCCCCGAGTCGTAGTGGGAGGACCACACATGTCATCGTTTCCTGAGGAGTCGTAGTGGGAGGACCACACATGTCATCGTTTCCTGAGGAGTCGTAGTGGGAGGACCACACATGTCATCGTTCCCCGAGTCGTAGTGGGAGGACCACACATGTCATCGTTTCCTGAGGAGTCGTAGTGGGAGGACCACACATGTCATCGTTTCCTGAGGAGTTGTAGTGGGAGGACCACACATGTCATCGTTTCCTAAGGAGTTGTAGTGGGAGGACCACACATGTCATCGTTTCCTGAGGAGTTGTAGTGGGAGGACCACACATGTCATCGTTTCCTGAGGAGTTGTAGTGGGAGGACCACACATGTCATCGTTTCCTGAGGAGTTGTAGTGGGAGGACCACACATGTCATCGTTCCCCGAGTCGTAGTGGGAGGACCACACATGTCATCGTTTCCTGAGGAGTTGTAGTGGGAGGACCACACATGTCATCGTTTCCTGAGGAGTTGTAGTGGGAGGACCACACATGTCATCGTTTCCTGAGGAGTTGTAGTGGGAGGACCACACACGTCATCGTTTCCTGAGGAGTTGTAGTGGGAGGACCACACATGTCATCGTTTCCTGAGGAGTCGTAGTGGAAGGACCACACATGTCATCGTTTCCTGAGGAGTCGTAGTGGGAGGACCACACATGTCATCGTTTCCTGAGGAGTTGTAGTGGAAGGACCACACATGTCATCGTTTCCTGAGGAGTCGTAGTGGAAGGACCACACATGTCATCGTTTCCTGAGGAGTCGTAGTGGGAGGACCACACATGTCATCGTTTCCTGAGGAGTCGTAGTGGGAGGACCACACATGTCATCGTTTCCTGAGGAGTCGTAGTGGGAGGACCACACATGTCATCGTTTCCTGAGGAGTCGTAGTGGGAGGACCACACATGTCATCGTTTCCTGAGGAGTTGTAGTGGGAGGACCACACATGTCATCGTTTCCTGAGGAGTCGTCATCGTTTGGAAGGACCACACATGTCATCGTTTCCTGAGGAGTCGTAGTGGGAGGACCACACATGTCATCGTTCCCCGAGTCGTAGTGGGAGGACCACACATGTCATCGTTTCCTGAGGAGTCGTAGTGGGAGGACCACACATGTCATCGTTCCCGAGTCGTAGTGGGAGGACCACACATGTCATCGTTTCCTGAGGAGTCGTAGTGGGAGGACCACACATGTCATCGTTCCTGAGGAGTCGTAGTGGGAGGACCACACATGTCATCGTTTCCTGAGGAGTCGTAGTGGGAGGACCACACATGTCATCGTTTCCTGAGGAGTTGTAGTGGGAGGACCACACATGTCATCGTTTCCTAAGGAGTTGTAGTGGGAGGACCACACATGTCATCGTTTCCTGAGGAGTTGTAGTGGGAGGACCACACATGTCATCGTTTCCTGAGGAGTTGTAGTGGGAGGACCACACATGTCATCGTTTCCTGAGGAGTTGTAGTGGGAGGACCACACATGTCATCGTTCCCCGAGTCGTAGTGGGAGGACCACACATGTCATCGTTTCCTGAGGAGTTGTAGTGGGAGGACCACACGTCATCGTTTCCTGAGGAGTTGTAGTGGGAGGACCACACATGTCATCGTTTCCTGAGGAGTTGTAGTGGGAGGACCACACACGTCATCGTTTCCTGAGGAGTCGTAGTGGGAGGACCACACATGTCATCGTTTCCTGAGGAGTTGTAGTGGGAGGACCACACATGTCATCGTTTCCTGAGGAGTTGTAGTGGGAGGACCACACATGTCATCGTTTCCTGAGGAGTTGTAGTGGGAGGACCACACATGTCATCGTTTCCTGAGGAGTCGTAGTGGAAGGACCACACATGTCATCGTTTCCTGAGGAGTCGTAGTGGGAGGACCACACATGTCATCGTTTCCTGAGGAGTCGTAGTGGAAGGACCACACATGTCATCGTTTCCTGAGGAGTCGTAGTGGAAGGACCACACATGTCATCGTTTCCTGAGGAGTCGTAGTGGGAGGACCACACATGTCATCGTTTCCTGAGGAGTCGTAGTGGGAGGACCACACATGTCATCGTTTCCTGAGGAGTCGTAGTGGGAGGACCACACATGTCATCGTTTCCTGAGGAGTCGTAGTGGGAGGACCACACATGGCATCGTTTCCTGAGGAGTTGTAGTGGAAGGACCACACATGTCATCGTTTCCTGAGGAGTCGTAGTGGAAGGACCACACATGTCATCGTTTCCTGAGGAGTCGTAGTGGGAGGACCACACATGTCATCGTTCCCCGAGTCGTAGTGGGAGGACCACACATGTCATCGTTTCCTGAGGAGTCGTAGTGGGAGGACCACACATGTCATCGTTCCCCGAGTCGTAGTGGGAGGACCACACATGTCATCGTTTCCTGAGGAGTCGTAGTGGGAGGACCACACATGTCATCGTTCCCCGAGTCGTAGTGGGAGGACCACACATGTCATCGTTTCCTGAGGAGTCGTAGTGGGAGGACCACACATGTCATCGTTTCCTGAGGAGTCGTAGTGGGAGGACCACACATGTCATCGTTCCCCGAGTCGTAGTGGGAGGACCACACATGTCATCGTTTCCTGAGGAGTCGTAGTGGGAGGACCACACATGTCATCGTTTCCTGAGGAGTTGTAGTGGGAGGACCACACATGTCATCGTTTCCTAAGGAGTTGTAGTGGGAGGACCACACATGTCATCGTTTCCTGAGGAGTTGTAGTGGGAGGACCACACATGTCATCGTTTCCTGAGGAGTTGTAGTGGGAGGACCACACATGTCATCGTTTCCTGAGGAGTTGTAGTGGGAGGACCACACATGTCATCGTTTCCTGAGGAGTCGTAGTGGAAGGACCACACATGTCATCGTTTCCTGAGGAGTCGTAGTGGGAGGACCACACATGTCATCGTTTCCTGAGGAGTCGTAGTGGAAGGACCACACATGTCATCGTTTCCTGAGGAGTCGTAGTGGAAGGACCACACATGTCATCATTTCCTGAGGAGTCGTAGTGGGAGGACCACACATGTCATCGTTTCCTGAGGAGTCGTAGTGGGAGGACCACACATGTCATCGTTTCCTGAGGAGTCGTAGTGGGAGGACCACACATGTCATCGTTTCCTGAGGAGTCGTAGTGGGAGGACCACACATGGCATCGTTTCCTGAGGAGTTGTAGTGGAAGGACCACACATGTCATCGTTTCCTGAGGAGTCGTAGTGGAAGGACCACACATGTCATCGTTTCCTGAGGAGTCGTAGTGGGAGGACCACACATGTCATCGTTCCCCGAGTCGTAGTGGGAGGACCACACATGTCATCGTTTCCTGAGGAGTCGTAGTGGGAGGACCACACATGTCATCGTTCCCGAGTCGTAGTGGGAGGACCACACATGTCATCGTTTCCTGAGGAGTCGTAGTGGGAGGACCACACATGTCATCGTTCCCGAGTCGTAGTGGGAGGACCACACATGTCATCGTTTCCTGAGGAGTCGTAGTGGGAGGACCACACATGTCATCGTTTCCTGAGGAGTCGTAGTGGGAGGACCACACATGTCATCGTTCCCCGAGTCGTAGTGGGAGGACCACACATGTCATCGTTTCCTGAGGAGTCGTAGTGGGAGGACCATACATGTCATCGTTTCCTGAGGAGTTGTAGTGGGAGGACCACACATGTCATCGTTTCCTAAGGAGTTGTAGTGGGAGGACCACACATGTCATCGTTTCCTGAGGAGTTGTAGTGGGAGGACCACACATGTCATCGTTTCCTGAGGAGTTGTAGTGGGAGGACCACACATGTCATCGTTTCCTGAGGAGTTGTAGTGGGAGGACCACACACGTCATCGTTTCCTGAGGAGTCGTAGTGGGAGGACCACACATGTCATCGTTTCCTGAGGAGTTGTAGTGGGAGGACCACACATGTCATCGTTTCCTGAGGAGTTGTAGTGGGAGGACCACACATGTCATCGTTTCCTGAGGAGTTGTAGTGGGAGGACCACACATGTCATCGTTTCCTGAGGAGTCGTAGTGGAAGGACCACACATGTCATCGTTTCCTGAGGAGTCGTAGTGGGAGGACCACACATGTCATCGTTTCCTGAGGAGTCGTAGTGGAAGGACCACACATGTCATCGTTTCCTGAGGAGTCGTAGTGGAAGGACCACACATGTCATCGTTTCCTGAGGAGTCGTAGTGGGAGGACCACACATGTCATCGTTTCCTGAGGAGTCGTAGTGGGAGGACCACACATGTCATCGTTTCCTGAGGAGTCGTAGTGGGAGGACCACACATGTCATCGTTTCCTGAGGAGTCGTAGTGGGAGGACCACACATGGCATCGTTTCCTGAGGAGTTGTAGTGGAAGGACCACACATGTCATCGTTTCCTGAGGAGTCGTAGTGGAAGGACCACACATGTCATCGTTTCCTGAGGAGTCGTAGTGGGAGGACCACACATGTCATCGTTCCCCGAGTCGTAGTGGGAGGACCACACATGTCATCGTTTCCTGAGGAGTCGTAGTGGGAGGACCACACATGTCATCGTTCCCCGAGTCGTAGTGGGAGGACCACACATGTCATCGTTCCCCGAGTCGTAGTGGGAGGACCACACATGTCATCGTTTCCTGAGGAGTCGTAGTGGGAGGACCACACATGTCATCGTTTCCTGAGGAGTCGTAGTGGGAGGACCACACATGTCATCGTTCCCCGAGTCGTAGTGGGAGGACCACACATGTCATCGTTTCCTGAGGAGTCGTAGTGGGAGGACCACACATGTCATCGTTTCCTGAGGAGTTGTAGTGGGAGGACCACACATGTCATCGTTTCCTAAGGAGTTGTAGTGGGAGGACCACACATGTCATCGTTTCCTGAGGAGTTGTAGTGGGAGGACCACACATGTCATCGTTTCCTGAGGAGTTGTAGTGGGAGGACCACACATGTCATCGTTTCCTGAGGAGTTGTAGTGGGAGGACCACACATGTCATCGTTCCCCGAGTCGTAGTGGGAGGACCACACATGTCATCGTTTCCTGAGGAGTTGTAGTGGGAGGACCACACATGTCATCGTTTCCTGAGGAGTCGTAGTGGGAGGACCACACATGTCATCGTTCCCCCGAGTCGTAGTGGGAGGACCACACATGTCATCGTTTCCTGAGGAGTCGTAGTGGGAGGACCACACATGTCATCGTTTCCTAAGGAGTTGTAGTGGGAGGACCACACATGTCATCGTTTCCTGAGGAGTTGTAGTGGGAGGACCACACATGTCATCGTTTCCTGAGGAGTTGTAGTGGGAGGACCACACATGTCATCGTTCCCCGAGTCGTAGTGGGAGGACCACACATGTCATCGTTTCCTGAGGAGTCGTAGTGGGAGGACCACACATGTCATCGTTTCCTAAGGAGTTGTAGTGGGAGGACCACACATGTCATCGTTTCCTGAGGAGTTGTAGTGGGAGGACCACACATGTCATCGTTTCCTGAGGAGTCGTAGTGGGAGGACCACACATGTCATCGTTCCCCGAGTCGTAGTGGGAGGACCACACATGTCATCGTTTCCTGAGGAGTCGTAGTGGGAGGACCACACATGTCATCGTTCCCCGAGTCGTAGTGGGAGGACCACACATGTCATCGTTCCCCGAGTCGTAGTGGGAGGACCACACATGTCATCGTTCCCGAGTCGTAGTGGGAGGACCACACATGTCATCGTTTCCTGAGGAGTCGTAGTGGGAGGACCACACATGTCATCGTTCCCGAGTCGTAGTGGGAGGACCACACATGTCATCGTTCCCGAGTCGTAGTGGGAGGACCACACATGTCATCGTTCCCGAGTCGTAGTGGGAGGACCACACATGTCATCGTTCCCGAGTCGTAGTGGGAGGACCACACATGTCATCGTTCCCTGAGGAGTCGTAGTGGGAGGACCACACATGTCATCGTTTCCTGAGGAGTCGTAGTGGGAGGACCACACATGTCATCGTTCCCCGAGTCGTAGTGGGAGGACCACACATGTCATCGTTCCCCGAGTCGTAGTGGGAGGACCACACATGTCATCGTTCCCCGAGTCGTAGTGGGAGGACCACACATGTCATCGTTCCCCGTAGTGGGAGGACCACACAGTCGTTAGTGGGAGGACCACACATGTCATCGTTCCCGAGTCGTAGTGGGAGGACCACACATGTCATCGTTCCCGAGTCGTAGTGGGAGGACCACACATGTCATCGTTCCCGAGTCGTAGTGGGAGGACCACACATGTCATCGTTCCCGAGTCGTAGTGGGAGGACCACACATGTCATCGTTCCCAGTCGTAGTGGGAGGACCACACATGTCATCGTTCCCGAGTCGTAGTGGAAGGACCACACATGTCATCGTTCCCGAGTCGTAGTGGGAGGACCACACATGTCATCGTTCCCGAGTCGTAGTGGGAGGACCACACATGTCATCGTTCCCGAGTCGTAGTGGGAGGACCACACATGTCATCGTTCCCGAGTCGTAGTGGGAGGACCACACATGTCATCGTTAGTGGGAGGACCCCATGTCAGTCGAGTAGTGGGAGGACCACACATGTCATCGTTCCCCGAGTCGTAGTGGGAGGACCACACATGTCATCGTTCCCCGAGTCGTAGTGGGAGGACCACACATGTCATCGTTCCCCGAGTCGTAGTGGGAGGACCACACATGTCATCGTTCCCCGAGTCGTAGTGGGAGGACCACACATGTCATCGTTCCCCGAGTCGTAGTGGGAGGACCACACATGTCATCGTTCCCCGAGTCGTAGTGGGAGGACCACACATGTCATCGTGTGACTCCATGTTCATTGGATGGTTATTATATCAATATTTGCGTATAAGCGTTTCCACCAACATTTCTCACGTAATTAATTGAATTAGACACAAAAAGCTCCCACCTTGTCTAGTGTATTTTGTTTTGTCGACATTTGGAAAGTTTACCAACAAATCTTCTGTTTCCATCAGGCCTGTCGTGACAATTGTTTTATCCAACATGTACACTACATGACCAAAAGTATGTGGACACCTGCTCGTCCCCACCTATGCAGCTATAACAGCCTCCACTCTTCTGGGAAAGCTTTCCAATAGATGTTGTAACATTGCTGTATGGATTTGCTTCCTTCCAGCCACAAGACTATTAGTTAGGTCGGGCACTGATGTTGGGCGATTAGGCCTGGCTCGCAGTTGGCGTTTCATTTTTTTCCACCTTTATTTAACCAGGTAAGCCAGTTGAGAACAAGTTCTCATTTACAACTGCGACCAATTCATCCCAAAGGTGTTCGATGGGGTTGAGGTCAGGGCTCTGTGCAGGCCAGTGAAGTTCTTTCACACCGATCTCGACAAACCATTTCTATATGGACCTCGCTTTGTGCATGGGGGCATTTCCAGTTTCAGCATGACAAGGGCCTTCCCCAAACTGTTTCCAGAAAGTTGAAAGCACTGAAACGTCTAGAATGCCATTGTATGTTGTCGCGTTAAGATTTCGCTTCACTGGAACTAAGAAGCCTATCCCGAACAATGCAAAACAGACCCAGACCATTATTCCTCTCCTGGAATCGGCCAAACCCAGATTTGTCCGTTGAACTGCTAGATGGTGAAGCGCGATTCATCACCCAGAGAACGTTTTCCCACTGCTCCAGAGTCCAATGGTGGCGAGCTTTACACCACTCCAGCCAACGCTTGGCATTACACATGGGAATCTTAGGCTTGTGTGCGGCTGTTCGGCCATGAAGCTCCCGACGAACGGTTCTTGTGCTGAGGCAGCTTCAGCACTTGGCAGTCCCGTTCTGTGAGCTTGTGTGGCTTACCATTTTGAGGCTGAGCCATTGTTGCTCCTAGACGTTTCCACTCCACTGGTTCTGGACGCCGCCCCCCTTCTTTACACTGAGTCCTCGCCGTAGGCCCCGGGCTGGGGACCCTCGCTGGAGACCCCGGGCTGGGGACCCTCGCTGCTTGGATCATCACCGGATGTTCTGGACTGGGGACCATCGCTGGAGACCCCGGGCTGGGGACCGTCGCTGGAGACCCCGGGCTGGGGACCGTCGCTGGAGACCCCGGGCTGGGGACCGTCGCTGGAGACCCCGGGCTGGGGACCGTCGCTGGAGACCCCGGGCTGGGGACCGTCGCTGGAGACCCCGGGCTGGGGACCGTCGCTGGAGATCCCGGGCTGGGGACCGTCGCTGGAGACCCCGGGCTGGGGACCGTCGTTGATGGTCCCGGATTGTGGCCCGTCGTTGGAGGTTCCGGACTGTGGCCCGTAGCCGGAGACCCCAGGCTGGGTACTGTCGCCGGACGCTCTGGACTGGGTACTGTCGCCGGGCGCTCTGGACTGCCGAGGCGCACTGTAGGCCTGGTGTGTGGTGCCGGCACTGGTGGTACCGTGCTGGGGACACGCACCTCAGGATGAGTGCGAGGAGCAGGAACAGGGCATACTGGACTCTGGAGGCGCACTGTAGGCCTGGTGCGTGGTGTTGGCCACTGGTGGTACTGGGCTGGTGACACACACCTCAGGGCGAGTGCGGGGAGGAAGCACAGGATACACTGGACCGTGGAGACGCATTGGAGATCCAGAACTTTGAGCTGGCTCAATACGTCCTGGCTGGATGCCCATTCTGTGCTCTACCGCATAACACGGTGCCTGACCAGTAACACGCTCCCCACAGTAAACACGAGGAGTTCGCTCAGGTCTCCTACCTGACTCAGCCAATCCCCTTCGGTGCCTCCCCCCCAAAATAAATATTGGGGCTGCCTCTCGGGCTTCCGTGCTAGCCGTGTACCTTCATATCATTGCCGTTCCTCTATTCTCCAGTATTTTTCCTCATAGTATCGCCGTTCCGCTTTCGCTGCCTCTAACTCGCTTTCGCTGCCTCTAAGGACGGCGATACTCCCCCGGCTGTGTCCAGGGTTCTGCTCCATCTAATATCTCCTCCCAAGTCCATCTCCACATTAAGCTCTGTTCCTCCTTTTCACGCTGCTTGGTCCTGGTTTGGTGGGTTATTCTGTCACGGTCGTCGTAACGATGAGACCAAGGCGCAGCGTGATAAGAATACCTTCTTCTTTTAATTAAATGAAGAACACTTAACAAACTAACAAAACGAACGTGACGCTACAATAACAAGTGCTGACAGGCAACTACACATAGACAATAACCCACAAAATACCCAAGGAATGTGGCTACCTAAATATGATAAACAGCTGCCTCTGATCGGGAACCAATTTAGCAACCATAGACCTATAAACACCTAGATAAACAACAACCCCTAGACATACAAAACCCCTTGTCATGTCTTTACTGTCATTAACTGAAGACTTATAGTTTTTATCAAAGATTCTCTGTAATGAGTTACTATGCGATCAACTGATTTAATCACGTAACTAATTAACTATGAAATCGGGGCACCAAGGAAAAATATTCAGATTACAAAGTTATCATTTCCTAAAATAACTTTTCAGATATTTTATCTGATCAATTAGTCTTCGAATTAATGAATTATTTACTTTACCTCACGTTATTCTCATTCCAAACGTCGTAAATTGTTGGTTATCTGCACAAACCCAGTCTTCACTATGAGTCATCCATACATCAATTGTCTTAAATAATGTATTTATTAATAACTAAGTAATTCACAGAAATGCATAAACAAACAAAGGTAAATGTAATGATAGGAAACTGCGCCCTAGTGGGCTAAACCGGCATGGCGGCTTGTTAAACAAAAAGGGAAATGGGGGGTCGACTAAGAAGTCATTACAGAGTTAATTATAACAATTGAAATGCTAATCCTTTACACATGAACGCTCACTCATTCGGGAACAATTGCAATCAATATATATATTTACGCTCAGTGTGTCGTCTTGATCGCTGGTGTAAAGTTTGTATCTTTCGTAGAATTCTCCGTCTCTCTCCCTCACTCTCTCTGACTTGGTTAGAGGGGATAGTTCAAAGTGACATTCATTATAGAATGGATGTTTCGGCGGTTGTCGTTCTTCGCGTTCAACGATACCGAATTCCTAGCTCCAGACTAGTAATTCGTATCAAAAACTTGTTCTCATTCTGTCGGTATCGATAGTCTAAGAGTTTAACCACGTGGTATGGTTAAAAGATTCAGCAATGGCCTACAACCTTTGTCCTCCTAATGGAGAAAAACATGGTCTGGTGATCATTTCTCAAAGTTGGGTTTTATTCAGAATGGCAGAAAAGGGCTGTCCCAGGATGTCTGACCCTAACTGGGCTCAGGGGCGGTCCAGGATGTCTGACCCTCACTGGGCTCAGGGGCGGTCCAGGATGTCTGACCCTCACTGGGCTCAGGGGCGGTCCAGGATGTCTGACCCTCACTGGGCTCAGGGGCGGTCCAGGATGTCTGACCCTCACTGGGCTCAGGGGCGGTCCAGGATGTCTGACCCTCACTGGGCTCAGGGGCGGTCCAGGATGTCTGACCCTAACTGGGCTCAGGGGCGGTCCAGGATGTCTGACCCTCACTGGGCTCAGGGGCGGTCCAGGATGTCTGACCCTCACTGGGCTCAGGGGCGGTCCAGGATGTCTGACCCTCACTGGGCTCAGGGGCGGTCCAGGATGTCTGACCCTCACTGGGCTCAGGGGCGGTCCAGGATGTCTGACCCTCACTGGGCTCAGGGGCGGTCCAGGATGTCTGACCCTCACTGGGCTCAGGGGCGGTCCAGGATGTCTGACCCTCACTGGGCTCAGGGGCGGTCCAGGATGTCTGACCCTCACTGGGCTCAGGGGCGGTCCAGGATGTCTGACCCTCACTGGGCTCAGGGGCGGTCCAGGATGTCTGACCCTCACTGGGCTCAGGGGCGGTCCAGGATGTCTGACCCTCACTGGGCTCAGGGGCGGTCCAGGATGTCTGACCCTAACTGGGCTCAGGGGCGGTCCAGGATGTCTGACCCTAACTGGGCTCAGGGGCGGTCCAGGATGTCTGACCCTCACTGGGCTCAGGGGCGGTCCAGGATGTCTGACCCTCACTGGGCTCAGGGGCGGTCCTATGAATTAGTTCTATTCCCATTCCCTTTTTGAGTTATCCTTCATTAAACAGTCCAAAATCACATTGTAAAATGGTGTAAACAGTATCATACTCACTCATTCATCTTATACAACAATTAGATGTAAACCTCATATCTGAGGCTATTATATAAACATCATTATTGTAATGTGGCCACACCGTCTCCCATGAGCTTCCCCAAGTTGTGACAAACGGACCTTTTCGTAGCTGGATTCTTCACCGATCTTTTATACTTTCTCCGGAACATGACATTTGTTCGTACCTCAAGTTCTGTGATGTGGAAGGATTTCCTTTGTCTCCATGAAAAACAAATCTCTCTATACTGTGTGTCCATGAGTTCTTCTCAGGACTTTACGACCTCTGACCACAGCAGCCTCGTTTAAGGAGGAAAGGGGGAGGCAGGGAGAGGGGGATGGGGTTGCTATACTCAAAGAGGCCAACGTCATGACACCCTAGACAATACAAAAACTACACAAACCACCCTCGTCACACCCTGACCTAACCAAAATAATAAAGAAAAGTAAGGTCAGGGTGTGACATTTTCATTTTCTATCACTGATCAGAAACATTTGGCATTCAAGAATATAGCCTAAATCAAGAGTAGGTATCAATTTTGCTTGAGTGCGTATAGTCAACTCCAATAGCTTGAGGAGGTTGTGATTTATTTTAATAGATTGTTATTATTTTCTATTGATATGATGAAGATTCTCTCAATGTAAGACCCTACACCTGCACCCTGTCAAAGTGGACTGAGGACAGAAAAAACATGGGCTTTCCTTGGACGAGGTTTTTTATATGACAGCGCTTCCACACGTTGCCGTGGTGCAAAAAAGTTCTCCTTCCCTTCACTGTGTTTAGTCAAACATCATATCCTCCTGGTTGCCGTGCAAATCAAGTTTGATTG